>NC_045131.1:7322068-7627155 GCF_007655135.1 Punica granatum
GAGCTACAGGCGGTGCTCAAGAAGTTGGGAATGGTGGAAGGACAGGAGTTGGCACGGGTCGAGCAGATGATCGGATCCGTTGACCGGAACCGAGATGGGCGCGTCGACTTTGCCGAGTTTAAGGACATGATGCGCAATGTCATCAACAAGAGGACTTGATTCGACATTCCAAATATACAAAGATTCAATATTTACATATTCGTTCCCAAGAAGTATTGTGTTACGATGCTAGCGGATTTGCGTGGTGAGCTTTCTACGTCTTACTACACAATACACATATATATGTACGCCTTTACTTTTATGTTAGGACTATCGTACTGGGATATGCATCTTTCTTTTCCCTTTATTATTTTTCATTGCAACCTGATATAAAGTGAAAGTCGCCATAGTCCCAGATAGACATAAATACGAACTTGTCGAAAAAACGCGACAGAATTGCATCATCTGTCTCACATCATGATAAATGATAAATTAAGATGACATTAAACTTTGGGAAATCTTGCATTAGTACCTACACTACAACCAAGATTGAACAATGCATATGTTTAGTAAATGCAACAAGAAGAAGATCACCTTCAAGGAGTTTGGTTTAGCCAAAGTGTGAATAATTTTTTACTCTCTCTCCACTCAAAGTCAAATCCTCTTGATGCCAACAGTCTCTGGCGAATTTACCAATTTTGTGAGCTCGCAGGACATCCACGCGGACCGAAGAAATGAGTCAGTGAATTCTGAACATCCTTCGTTATTATAAAAACAAAAAAAGAAGAAGAATATATATGATATAGAAGACTTCTTAAGGATAAAATGGGAAAGTAGTAGTTTGCAAATGGGCCCATGAGGCGATAAGTCCACAAAATTTTCGGCCCGTTTATTGCCATGGGTTGGGCCGAATCTGAGCCCTCACGGCCTACCACCTGCTCCCTATAAACTTTGGCCCACTTTTAACTAAGACAAGGGTAAGCTGTGATTTGTGTAATAGAGTAGGGATATTTGAGCACACAAACGTCTACAAGGTATCCTAAATCCAGTTGACACGGAGGGCAAGCGAATTCGATCATCGTATTATGATCTTAACTTCAGTTCCTACCGAAAGGTGTCCTAAAGGAGTTCTCGTAATGTACGTGCTAGATCACGTGTCGATTGCCTGTTCAAACCAGTCTGGGGAAGGATAATCGGTCCTGTATATCAGCCCCATTACGTCCAAGAACATATAAAAGGGAACTTTCTCCTAATTTGGTCCGGGGGAATCGTGATCAATATCAATCCAGCTATTTCGAAAATTCTGTGTGATTCTTCCCGAGAAGATGTCGATGTAAATACATCCTCGTTTCTTTTGTTTACCACTTCATATTTGCAGCAGGAATTCTTCTTCTGCACCTCTAAGATCATCTCTACTCGTAATTTCGTATCATTCGGAGAGCGAATCTATACATTTAGACGGTTCGTTTGTTAGTATCACACACGTACATAAATTTGCGGATATTCCAAGGACGTTTATTATAAGGTCAATATCAAGACTGTCGATTTGCAAGACATCAGCGTACAACACATCAGTATAAGAACCCAATGCGAAATGGAACTTCTCCTTTCTTGCCTGTCCACGACTATCTAGAATGCTATATTATTCAAACTCGCGAAGATGCTGGAGTATGAAACTTCCAAAAGCGCATACGCATGCGGATGTACTTTCGGACTCTTAACTCGTGCCGAGGTCAATTATTGCTGTGGAGGGAGAGCGGCCAAAAACCCGGCCATGTTCAACCTGAAATGTCGCCGGCCCTCGCCTTATCTCATCTCATCGAGTATTATCGGGACGCATATGGAAGGGGGGACCCAATTGGATCTGATTTTGATGACCGATGCTGATGTGATATGTCTCTCATAGCTATCCTAAGTTTATGATTCCTCCCGAGTTCCCTTTTCACACACGGTTTCGGATTTCTCTTGCCTGAGGAAAGTTTGGGCCTAAGATGAAATTTCCCTATCTCGTAAGGGTACACGCTTTAACATATCCACGCTTGTCAACCATGTCATGATAAAGAGCTCGAATCCGGTTGATTCTGACAGTACCGTGTGAATCGACAGTACCATGTGTGAAGTAAGTTCAGTAAACAGTCAGGGATAACTACCGAGTGGATTAAAAGGTAATACGGTCGAAGTCCCTTTTCGATGACACCGATTGATCGAACGGGTCCAATTATATGTTGCACGTTACAACATTAGTGGTAAGTGCAGGGGCGGAGCCATTAAGGCTCGGGGCCCCCCCTACTTTTTCATTTTTTAAAAATTTCACATATAAATTTGTAAAAATTTCAACTTTTGCCCCTAAAAAACCATCAATGCCCCCCTGAATTATTTTATTATTTGACTTTTGTCCCAAAACTTTTAATTTGTCCCTCGTGAACTTTATTTTTGGCTCGCCCTGGGTAAGTGTGTGCTTGCTTTATAAAGCAAAGGACAGCATTGGTTTCTAAGTTTCTATCTGATACCTACCCAGAAGTGCATATGTTCCCTCTTTTACTTTTATTCGACAGATCAAGCCACACTATCAAGGTAATAGGCCGGTTTTCATCTTCTTTATTAATATGGACGGATTAATATGGACCGACCATTTATGATTCTCGATACCAGGTATCGGTCCTCGAATGGAGCAACACTATATTCTCCATTGCCTAAGGAGAATTCGTTATTGTTGGAGGACGTCAGAGGACCAGGTGATTGACTACTTGGTGTAGATTGATCGATTTCGACTTACCACGCACGATCATGCACATATAAAGATAATAAAGGATGCCATGCAAGCGCAGAAGATATATATTATGTGTGTGTGTGTGTATACATTGATGGGTGATTGTTGCATATGTTAGATTTGTATATGCTCTCGGTCATCATGTGATGTTATTGTAGATCTGTTTGCGAACCACAAATAATGCAACGGAAGTGGATGAGTACCCGAATAACAAGGAGTTAAGAGTCGATTCGATAATCCTTTTGATGAAGCGATGTTGTATCTTCGTGTCTAATAGAATGATTTGGGATATTCATAGGGTCCCATTGATCCCATTGCCACCACAAAAAGCGTGGATACAAGGCATTCCAGGATCTCCTCCACAAATGGATCTATAGTAATTATTCCGAGATGACATTATTATTATACTTAGATGATATGGTATATTATCGATTCGCATACACATGCATATCGATCAACTGCCACTTTAATTGCATATGAATGGAATTGAACATGTTAAATAGGCAGTCACAACAGAAGTTACTTCCCGGGTCCTACCATAAAGAGTATTGTCCTCTCATGTCACATGAATCATCAATGGAGTTGATAAAGCTCTCCTGAGTCTCCTCGAAGGGGCAAATGACATAGGAAAATGAAATATATAATTTGTTAAAGAATTATAATTTAATATTCCGATATACATGTGGCATCACTCAAATTATTGTCCTCTCTCTTTTCTAAGTTCCAGAATTATAAAAAATAAAATAAAATCGATGAATGATTATGATAACGATAAAATTGACTAACCACTGATCTGGAGATTTTATTTTTTAATTGTATATAATCAGTATTAGGATCCGTTTATTAGACCAAACAAACATATATAATTAGTACATTTAAGTGATCCCAGATGAGTGTTTTTTTTCCCCAGAAAATCATCAATGAAGGGTATAAAATATAGATTGTGAATCATTAAAGGTTAATTATGATGAAGTTTATTCGCATTTTAATTATAATTAAGAAATTTTGAATTCAATTCTCGTTCATCGTGTTTTTATGCCTATATATTTGTCAATGGATTGTCGAAACCATGAATTCATTGATCGTCAGAATCTTAACTTGGCAGCCGCCAAATAACAATTCACAACAGTAGGACATCACATTTTGTAGGACATGAAAGTATAGTAAGATGATAAAGATAATAAACTCTAAACAAACGGACACCTGTAAAGCTTTACACAACATTATTTTTGCAGGTTCAAAGTTCTAACAATTTCTTGTAGTTCTAAAATGGGTTTTTCCCTTAATATCAACCGTCTTTTGCATTAGTCATGAATGATAATTGCAATTATTTCCATCTGTCAAATTATTATTGCTTTTGTTTATTAAAAGATGATGAATTATTGCATTTAATTTCATGAAGGCGAACGCTATTATGGGCTATGTCCAAGCACAGGAATATCGCATGATTCTTCTTGCTTTTAAGTACAAAACAAGATTAGTGGGTCATAATATTATTATTATATATTTTATATATTATTATTATATAAAAGATAGTGATCATGCTCCCTTTATGGGCCCTTGGGGCGAGTTAACAGCTTTTACCCAGTTGCCTCTCTTTTTTTTTTTAAAAAAAATTAAATCTTCAAATCAAAATTATTTTTTAATATTTTCGATTCCAACCTAAATAAGATATCACGTAATCTAATAGATTTGTGAGGATAAATGATTCGATCGTTATAATTATATCACTTATTTCTAAAAAGATATATTTTTTTAACTTTTTAAATTTACAAGTGTTTTTAGAATTTTTTCCATTTTTCATTTTTTCAAATATGGCATGATAAGGTATCGGACAATATGGTTGACCTGTTCGGTCAATTGATCCAATCATTATAGTTGTACCATTTATTTCCAAAGCAATAATTTTCTCTCAATTTTTATTTTGAAAAGTTAGAAGAAATTTAATATTAAAAGTACTACATACAATATATTTTCCCAAATTTTAGGATGCGGGTAGTAAAGGTTTTCTCTCATTGTGTCTTTCTTTTATTTTAATTTTCTTAAATCTGAGCTGACAAGGTAACGATATAACTCAGTTGACCAGTCAGGTCAAATGATTCGATCATAATTGTTAGAAGCAAACTTATGGAAGCAAACTTTTAGTATTCATAAGTAAATATAACGTCACGCTTTTTGCCCATACAGTATACAGCCTTTAGTCAATTTTTTTCCTTAATAACTACAAGATTTTACTTCATGCAACCCGAATAAAGTATTAGGTAATTCGGTCGACTCTCTATACCACATAATTCGATTGTATAGTCGGACCACTTATTTCTAAAAAAATTTCCTCAACTTTTATCTAGAAAATTCAAGAAAAATTCCATATTAGAAATATATACAAATTAAGATATATGCAATAATTTTTTTCTTTTCAAATTTTAGGTACCTTTCATGGGGAAGTATACTAATTATTCACTTAACTTTTGAATCATAAGTAATATTTTTTTCCTTTATTCATACAAGAAGACTTATAGATATTCAACATCTATTGTTTTAAGATACTATAATCATATATAAATAAGCGGGTATAAGAAATAAAATTATTTGTTAATATTACATTAATTTATCTAACAAATTATATGAGAGGACTTTGTTCCAGCGGCAAAGTGCGGGCATGTCCCTAGTAACCCTTTAAAGCGAGAAGAATTTGAGAAAAAGGATGTAACACCACGGGGCACGCTCTCGCCTGTCAATTAAAATATTATAGATTTGATTCTTACTATGAGATTACCATTGCCCCCAATTAGCTATTGGATCAATTTTATTATAGGGAAAACTATATATTTCGTACTCTAAGTTTGGTTGTTTTTCCAATTTTAGTCTTTTTTCTATTTTTTAATCGTTTACATGCTATAGTTTTGGATACTTTTATGTTAGTCATTTTCCTTTTTCTTGGTTCATTTTCATCCAATTTATTTACTTACTTTTCTATGTTCATCCTTTTATAAAAAAATTTATTTAAGAAATTTTTAATTTTGATCATCAACATTTTGTAGCTACTTATTTTATCCTAATTCTTTTTTTTAGTTCATCTTTTTCTTAATATTAAACGTTTTATTCTTATAATTCTACTACTTCATTTTCCATAAAAATCCTACCACAACATTTTAGAAATAAAATAAATTTTAATTTTTTTAAAAAATAAATTAAAATAATAAAAGTAAAATCATGAACCTATTCAAGTTGATGAGAGGGAGCGAGCGTTTAGGTTGTAGGCAATTTTAGAAGGGGGTTTGCGTTGGGACCATCAGTACCCGAATTTACAAGTAAAGAAATGGAAAAATATAGAAAACCGGAGGCAATAGTACCTCGATAGCCACCAATCATGCTTGCGATGCAATGGATGATGTTGTAAAGCGCAATGACGATTGTGATTGTAAAGAGAAACATTGATAGATCTATAAGTCTATAGTGACCTCTCCTAGGACAGTGGCGCTCGGCTTCGTCCCCTACCGGCGCCTCTCTCCTTCTCAAGTTATCATCCTTTGTTTAACAATTAGCACCACCCAAGTTAAGGTTACTTATATCCCTCAAGTTTCGAGTAGATTCATATGCTTCACATTATTATTTTAATTTTTAAAAAGTAATTGTTTTTGTTGGACTAAAAAGAATGAAAAAATATTTTTTATTTCAAGATATATCATGTTGTTAAAAAGTTTAATGTCGAGACAATACTTGACGAACAAAAAAGAAAACAAAAAGAATAGCAAAAAAAAGGTGGAGGACCAAAATTAATTTTGTTCTTAATAATTATTTTGATAAAATGATTTAGATAGAAAAGCAATCAAAAGTATTGGACAAAATTGAACCAAGAAAAAGGTAAATGATTAAAACAAAAAAGCATTCAAAGGTATATGATGCAAACGATAAAAAAAAGGATCAAAACAAAAAAAAAACAAAAAAACAAAAAAAAACAACTTAGAGAACAAAAGGTATAATTTTCCTTTTACTATATTACGTCTATATATTTTCCTTATAATAATTTTTAAAAAAACGAGATGAAGTTTGCCATAACTTTTTTTCCCCCTGAAATGTTGCCATCGCTAATATTTGTGCAACTAACCAAAAGGAAAGAATAGCACGTTAAATACCAGAGGCAAATGTGGCAAAAAAAAGAAAAGAAAAGCCAAACAACAAAAATAAAATAAAAATAAAAATCCCCGATGTAGATGAATTTAAATTAAAGAGTCACGATTATAATTGATGATTCCCAGCATAAGATTCCAAGTTTTACTAATTTTGATAGATGCTAAGATGTGCTCAGCTTCCTAGCTCGCTCACGTGCAAAATCACACATAATTTATCCCCAGTAATCATCACGAATCAAGACTCCATTACTAGTTTAAGAGACCCGTGTTCGGATCGAGTTTCCCTCAATGACTTTTTATCGAGTTGTGCTTATCATATACGTACATCATTTGAAAAGCTTATCATCTGGCCCTAACTGGAAGTCCAATCAAATATTAACTTGCTTTTGCAACTTTGATCTCTTAGCCCGTCGCGCGTCCCCTTGCTCCATGGGTCTTCCGGAAAGCAACTGCCTTCTTCTAAACCTGGTATAGGTGTTCAAGTAAAAAATAACTTCGTAAACTTGAATTCGAGAGGTGGGAGATCGGAAATACTTCGTTTTTAGACGGCAATAACGTGATCATGTCCTTTTCATCGATATATTTTACATCCCTCGTTGCCGAGGTCTTCTGTGCCTTCTTTCGGTTTCCCGGTCGTGTCTATAACAAGTGAAGATCACATGCACGGATAAATTAAATAGGAGCAGCCTCGTTGCAGCGGATTCACATGAGGGCCACTGCACCATGCCCCTATATGGACAAGACCAAGAAGATTACGTACGTACATTTCTCACGCTCTAGCCTATATTAAATTGGTCATCTGGTACACATGTCATGTGCATTATTTCATCTATATTGAATTGTTCATGTGGTAAATGTAATAAAAGTATGCGAACAATCCGTTTGGAAGCATTTTCAATATAATTAATTGATAATTGAAATGATGCGGAAGAGAGAAAAGGCCATACGCGCGGAGAAGTGAAAGCGTATGCAATGTCGATATGGCCAAGATCATATACGTATGAACCTTTAAAATTTGACAACGTACACATTCAAATGGTTAGATATGTCGTTCATTTGTACGTACTATTATCGTGGTCGCGATTCCAATTTGATGTAAAATTTACATGGATTAAAAGGGGGCTAGAATCGATTTAACCGGTTGATTTTAGAAAAAAACGAACAAATTAGTACGATTTATAAGCTGGATAAGCTGACATGATTATAAATAATATAATAATTTTATGCCGCTTGCGTAGTTTAAATTATTGAATTTTACTAACATGATTCTGTGTCATGGTGGTGACGCGTTTAATACTTTCAATTCGAATATTTAATTCTTCAAGTCAAGTGTTTAATATTTTTAGTAATCATGATTAGTATTTTTTGCTTTTGCTTTATATTTAAGTGTTTAATATTACTATTGAAATATTTTATATTTTATATAATTCATCACAAATAATAAAAGTATAAAATAATTTAATTAAAATGTTAAATATTTGAATTAAATTGCTAAACGTATCTTGATAAGACGGAGTTATAAAATTTCCCTAAATTATTATATATTCTTTGATCATCAACCGACAGAATTGTACCTTTTGTCAGTGCTTAGCTATCATCAATTATTTTATTTTTTTTCCCCAAATCAATGTATATATTATTTATTAATTTGTAGTTAATTAGATCAAATTGAACTCTCCATCCATAATGTCATATTATATTCTGAAATGGCATGGCTCTTATAATTACCTTCAATAGATCGAGAGAGGAAAATAAAAAAGAACGAAAAATACAACATTAATGAGGTGCATTAGCTAACATGATTACAATCTAACTAAATTACCGTTTTTCAAATGCGAATTTTGGTATCGGAAAGCTTAATCAGATCTCAATTAATATAATTCAAGTTAGATCAATCCATAAAAGGTAAAACTTTCCTAACCATAAATTTTTATCATTCATTGCTAATATGACTCCGTGTCACGGTGACACGTTTAGTATTTTCAATTTGAGCATTTAATATTTCAGTTCAAGTGTTTAGTAGTTTAGTAATTCTGATTAGTAAATGTTCTTGCTTCTGCTTACAATTGAAGTTTTTAATATTAAGATTGAAACGTTTAATATTTTGTATAATCCATCACAAATAACAAAAGTACTAAACAAATTTAAAATACTAAACACTCGAATTAAAGTACTAAACATGTGACTTTGACATGGAGTCATAGAATTTTCCTAAATTATTATATATTATTTGATCATAAACTGACATTATTGTACCTTTTGTCAGTGCTAGCTATTATCAATTATTTTATTTTTTTCCCCATATCAATGTACATATTATTTATTAACTTGTAGTTAATTAGATCAAATTGAACTCTCCATCCTAATGTCATATTATATTCTGAAATGACACGGCTCTTATAATTACCTTCAATAGATCGAGAGGGGACAATAAAAAAGTGTGAAAAATACAGCATTAATGAGGTGCATTAGCTAACATGATTACAGTCTAACTAAATAACAGTTTTTCATATGCGAATTATCCTATCGGGAAGTTTAATCGAATCTCAATTAATTTGATTCAAGCTAGATCAATCCATAAAAACTTTTTCAATCATAAATTTTTATCATTCACAAAATCTCAAATCTAAGATTTCGTATAAATGTGAGGGTCAATTCATATTGATAACAATTTTCTTTGATCATCACCGAAGATATGGTATCAATCATCTTTCCTTTTTGTCTTTATCAAACATATCTGAGATGCTAAAATAGACAAGACAGACGAAGATTCAAATTACAAGAACATGGCCCGGATGCAATCCATGTGTTCTTTTGTATTCTATCGATCAATCATTCATATTGGAAATTCAATAATTTCACTATTTGTATTTCAACACGATTATATTTTGGTTTATATAAGCCAAGGTGATTGAAGGGCACATGAAATAATGAAGTTGTTGAAATTAAGTGATCTTAGCGTGCGCGACTTCAAATGATGGTTGTGTTGAGATGGTCGGCCTTGGTGAAGTCCTCGTGTTGCACCCACCATATGTATGAAACTGCTGAGGAGAAAATCATTTCTCGAAAATGATTAGCTCAACATAATACGAAGTTCTAGTTAATGAAATCGTTTAAATTAAGTGATCTTATTGTGTGATTTTTCAATGATAACACGCTTGGTATCAAATATCGTAAGTTATTGTCGGATGAATATATACTGCTAACCACAATATGAGCTATCATTCCCGCATGAAACTCCTACACTATGTTTGGGAGCCCTTTAGGGTGGGAGAGGAGTGAAGAGAAAAAAAATATTACACTAGTTAAAAAAAAATTTATTGCAAAGGGAGCTGTGTAGAAGAGAGAGTAGAAAATACACGAGATACTCCGAATTCTTTCAATTTAGAGGGTTAAGAATTTCTTAACAATTGAGGAAAATGAAGAGAGAACGTTTCCCTCCAAATTTCTCTCATTCTCCTTTACCTCCCCTTAAATCTCCTAAACAAGGAAAACACTCTCCATGCAAATTCAACTCCCAAACATACCCCTAGGGCTTTATCTAAGAACGACCGATCCTAAATAATTTTTAATCGATTTTCCTCCTCTTATAATTAATGACTTTTCAATATGATTAAAAGTATCATGGTATCTAACAAAGACTTGACACTAATTCAATTTGAACCGTGTCCCACATCAGTAAAGCTCTCCCAATCAAGATTTATTCATTCACAAGACTCAAATCCGAGACTTTATTTAAAAGTATAGGTATCAAACCGCTTGAATCAATTTTTATTGATTATTGATTGATATAATTATTAAAATTATTTTCGAGCCATCCCTTTTGTTTTTTTCCTTAAATTTCTTTTTTTGGAGCCAACTGCTGTTCTCAAGATCAAAAAGTGACCACTAACTAGGGGTGATCGGTTCCGAGTACCCTGTATTTTTCATAATACCCGGACCCTACCCTATAATGGACAAGTTCCAAGATTTTGGAACCGGACCCTACCCCGTTGAATCCTGGAACCGAAACTTACCCGAAACCTGTATTATACCACAAGTTCCGGGTACCCTGTTGGAACTTGTAATTTTTTTTCTTTGGCTAAATAAAATTGAAAATGTCACATATATAATCAGTAATTACACCAAATAGAATATCAACAAAGATTTAGATTAATCCATAACAACAAAAAAATAATATGTCTCATCAATCCATCGATAAAATTAAACATACATAATACGATCCCACACAACAAAGTGCTTTTGTTCTGATTCATTAGAAGAGACAATAACTTTACTCTTTCATCTTTTTTTTTAATAAATAACCGATTTTGAGTACCCTGTAGGCATAAATCGGAACCAGAACCGATATTCACCGGTTTCTGATTTTAATATCCGGATCCTATCATAATGGGTAAGTTTCGACCGATTTTGGATATATCCGATACTCGTGCACAACTCTACCACTAACCCTTCCTTGCTTTGAAAGGCCAAGGTTTGTCAAACACACACAACATTTCTATAATAATCAAAAAAAAGAAAAATTACTTTAAGAGGGGAAAAAAACTAATTTATCAACATATATCATTTTCGATTGGGAGAATTAAACTACATATAACATAAGTTGGTTGAGAAGTCTCTTTATGAAAACACGCACGCACCATTACTAACCCATTTCTCTTAATTTCTCGTTAATTATTTCCTTTGCTTATTCTTACATTATTATTTTCTATATGAGATTTCAAGAAGTGCTGTTCATATATGCTAACGAATGTCCTTTTAATTAGTGAGTGGATATCTGAGTTCAATAGTTTCAAGAAAGTTCCCAATATATTAGTCGTGTTACCGATCTATTTACGAGGGCTAATATTGTTCCTTTTTTTTTTTGAGAAACTTTGTAATTTAACATGTAAAGAAACCAAATAACTGGGAAAGTGTGAATTTCATATTTTATCTGCAAGCACAAATCTATATATATATATATATTTGTATGTATGTATGTATATAAATACATATATTACATGTGGTAACAGTATGAGTATTAAAAAAAGGGTCCACCTGTTACGTAACTGGTATGAAGCCCTTAAGAGACTAAAATCATGGACAAGCCAAAAGCTCGGGTGTCTTAATCACAATTTTTCATCTGTCTTCTTTTATGCATTGAATATAGATATAGATATAGATAAATGATATTCACCCAACAGAAAAAAAGAAACTATTTCTTGAAAAAATATTTTTCTTTCTCGATTATAAAAGAAGTTTATAAGTTTAGTAAAAGAAAATAAAGTTAAATAGAGCGGCAGAGATAATCTTGGCTAACTCTTGATTTTTTTTTATTGAGGTCGTGTATCATTTTATTAATTTTTTTCTTTTTTTGGGTTCTGAAACGATCAATGACGGGAGAATTTATCAAAACTTTTTAATTACCGGGCAATAACATGTTCTACTAGTATTCTACTGTGCTACATCTTTTTCTCTCATTTTCTTTATTTTCATATATGTATCGTAATATCTAAAAGTACAACGGGTCTTGAGTATTCTCCTAAGAGTAAAGATCTTTCAGTTAATCAAAGATGGTATAACGTAGTGGCGCAAATTCTCTCTGATAACTAAAAAGTTTCAGGTTCGATACTCACCGAGATTGCCCATACTACTCTATTAATTATTAAAATTTCTATTTTATTATACTATACCCATAAGCGTCTAATAAAAAAATTTCAATTATGAATATTTTCATTTATAATATTTGAATTTAAAATCTTATTTTAATATATGACGAGGAGAGGTCCTGCTAACGAAGCCACATCAAAAACTCCTGATTTCCTAGCTAGGATGTGTCATGTGGTCCTAAATCCCTTTTCCTCTAATATTAATAATACGTTTGATTTCAGAGTTAAAGTAATTTTGATTTTGATTGTGAAAAAGAATAAATATTGTATAATCTGTTGAATTAAAATTAAAATTAAAATTTTTGTGATTTTAACTTTAAAAATAAATAGGCCATAAAGCACTTAATACATGGCGAGGAGAGTCCCTCAAGACGTGACTCCTCCTCCTTGGGAACATGAAAGTTACTTTCTCACGAGAAGCCTAACAAGCAACCGCGCTAATTAAAATTAGTGAATCCTCTATTCACCCAAAAGTTAATGAATCCTCTCTTCTTCTCACTTTCGGGAAATTCCTCATTTGCCTTTATCAGAAGTACATAATAATAAACTTTTCTTTTAGTAGACTAATAATCTCACAATTAGTTGTCGTCACAAAATCCGCGCTTAAGTACTAAACTCTATTTAGAGATCAAGACAAAGTCAAACTAAATGTAATTATCGGTAAGTATCTAGTCAACTATTAATTTGTTATTCTATATTGATCATCCTAATGATTTTGGAAACCAACTTCTTGTTTTATTTTTTTTAATTGAAATTCCAGTTCATATCTCTTTCGTTGTTTGTCATGTGAGATTTAAGAATCCTTTCAATAAGAGAGAGAAACCAACACTGTTAAATTACATCTTGAAGGTACATCTTTGGCACTTCTTTGGTGGAAAAGTCCAGAACGTGAAAAGTTTCAATTGATTAGCATCTTCACTTCATGAAATATTATGCAAACGGTTATGTTCGTATTAAAATCTCACACGATATCATAGACTATGCTCGAAATGTTGCGCATGCGTATGCCCCCGATTTAAGAGCTTGTGAACTATTTAGGCAAACGGTTGTATCTTCTCGAAATTTCATTAAATTCTCCGACTGAAATATGAAGAATCGAAAGAGAGGAAACAATAAAAGAAGATAAAATCAGAAATGGTGATGGAGGAAAATGGAAATTACGTGGGGGGCCGCTGCAACAACGAAGACGACGGGGGATTTATGGAGAAAGGGACTGTTTCATCGTACACCGCGAAATTTCCGTTAGGCAGGAGCTGTCCTCCCAAAAGGTAAAAATCGACAGTCCCATTCTTAAGTTCAGACTAAAAGCCAAAAAGGGGAGAAAATTCATGGTAATTTCCATCTGTCCGAGTGAGATCTTCTTCTTCTTCTTCTTCTTCTGGGTTCTGAAATTTTTTTTCTCCCAAAGATTTGAGCCAAGAACAGGTCTTTGGATTGTTGTACGTGAGGGGGCATACTCGAGAAAGTACGTTGAGATCGATTCGAAAAAAGCCGCTCGATAGAACTATGTTTGAGCAGTAAAGACGGACCCGGAACAATTTTGTTTTTCACTAGTTTCTCCCTGACATGACTGAGTGTTACCGACTTAAATGGATGATGGAGAGCGATTGGTAATCGTTCTCCCAGTATACGTCGAATTGAGGGCGAACGTCCAATTCAACCCTTCTATTCAACTTACAAAGGGCGATCACAATTTGACTTGTTGACAGAAATACATGAAATGGAAATTCATACCTAGTGTATGGTAGAAATAGAATCCCCCCTCGTAGGAAGGATAACATCAGCCTTGCGTAAACTCGAACTTTCGAAGTTCTTGCACGAAATGTTGACGTTTTGACGCACTTTTTTTTTCCAATGTAAATCTTGATATCCGGATGCTCAATTGGGCCCCAATTAATCCAGTCAAGCGGATCGGGCCACTAAGGGGTAAAACTCTCACAACTGGAAATTTCTGTATTTACAAAGATTTGAATTCGAAATCTTAATTAAGCAGAACAAGCACTGAATTGTTTGAATTAATTCACTTATGGACATGTTGACTCTCCTTGAATCATCCTCATGTTAGACGTGATGTTCAAATATGGTGAGTAACAATGGCTACTTTTTTATGGATAAAAATGGCTATTTTTACACTTCCCAAATAAAAGATGAGCTTGTTCTTTCGTTTTTCCGATCAAATGACATATTATTATTGCAAAATAACCGGGAACAATTTGTAATAAAACGGACCAAATCATAGTATGTGTAGCCAAAATCAAGGGAAAAATCACGTTTATATACATCTCAAATTGTTAAGGGTGTGTTTGTTTTCGCAACAAAGTTTAACTCAACTCAACTCAACTCAACTTTTCTTCAATTCAACATCACAATCATTACTTTTTTATTTTTTAAAATATTTTTAACCATTCAATTCAATTTTTAATATTAAATTCTCTCAACTATTTATTACTTTTTCACAATTCAATAACGCAATCATTACTTAATCATTATTTTCTCTCAATTATTTATTACTTTTTCACACTTTTTCTCATAATTCAACAATACAATCATTACAAACCAATTAAAATCAAAACTCAACTTAACTCAACTTTCAATCCAAACACACTCTAAATGTCTTTGACTTTTTCTCGGGTAAAAAATGTTATTTTCTTTTCTTATTCTTTGGGCTGGAATTCTTTCCTTAATTTCAAGCTTAAAAGCCTAATACAAAAGGAAAGTGGGCCCTTTCAGGTGGTATAAATAATAAATAACATAATATAATCTAATATGGTGAGAGAATGATTGGGTAGTAAAAAAATAATGCTGCTCCGATTTCTTAAATATATAATAGATAAGTCCACTAAATAAATAACTACTAAAGTGCTTCCTACTAGGAAAATCCTATTGTTACTGTATCTGTCACTACTATAAAAATATAAGGGCGGTGTTGTAAAAACTATGGGGTTGGTCAAAGCACCATCCTAGCAAAACCAATACGATAAACATGCGGTATGAGGTTAAATATCGATAGTCGACGGTGAAAAGAACCATAATGGGACTGATACGGATGTAAAACGGCGATCCAAAGAGTCGTATCGGGATTTCATCCAAAAAAAACGAACTACAAGTACTCGTGTCTATAACTCTACCGTACATCGGTTAAAATACGAACACGGTTGATGATCCTTTACGCGTCAGTTTGGCTTAACGCTCTAAAGTTATCGGCCCCGTTGAAGGGTAAGCAATTCCTGAAGTTGTAAGATATGTCATGTCTGAAATAAAGTGGCGACAGTAATTGATGGACTAATCGAACAGCGTGGAACAATACCGAGACCGTACCTGGACCGAGCCGCATCCTTGTGCTGTATAAATGGCGACACGCAATCCCACCCCGACGGTTGTGATCCAGCCTTTGAATGGTTGGAGGCTGCAGCACATAAAAGAAAGAACACCCTCTGCCGCCATTACCAACACCGACAAGAAGAACAGCTAACCTACCCGACGGTCAGAAGAAGAAGAAGAAGAACGGAAGTTGTAATGATCTTCCTTCATCCTGAGCTGACCCTTCTCTTTTCTCCTATAAATGGGGAAAAAGAAATTACTTTTTTTTTTAATTTGATGATTTTAAATCCGAATTTGTCGAGCCCAATTTCCATTCCTGCACCTCTCTCTCTCCACTTGTCATTCAAGTTTCTCGGGGAAGTCTTATGATTCGATCAGTTCCGTGTCGTGGGTTCGATTCAGTAGTAGAGGAGAACAGAAACTAAGATATGTCCATTCGGTTTCTCGCACCGTGCCACGTTGTGGGTAACGCCTCCGTGACCTTCACGAGACAGCCTTTCTGAATTTTCTCGATGCAATCCTCTGTCTGTCCGTCTGTCCGTCTGTCTGTGATGTTCGCGATTGGTTGTTTCTATTTCTACATGGGTTTTTTGAATTATTGAATTTGAATGTGGAAAAATTTGTTCTTGAGCAGTTTGAGATTCAAGCGGATTCGGTGAGAAAGAGGAATCTCTGTTCCTTACCCGAAGAGACTCTGAGGATACTCTATATAAGGAGGCAATACAGCTCGAGAATTTCGAGTCTTTCTTCCAGCTTCGGAGCTGGGAATAGGGGCTTCTGCTGGGACCCGACTAGTATCCACCGCTCATTGAAGGCCTCGGGCCTCGGTCGGTGGATGTGCAGAGGAACATCGTCCGCGACGGTCAGGAATGGATAGGACGGAGAGGCTGTTAATGGCGGTCCTATCGGAGACTCAGGCCGGGGCAGAGTCGATGCTTGGGACCATCAGGATCGCGGTGCTTCCCATCGCGAAGGTCTTCACTATGTGCTTCCTGGGCTTCCTGATGGCGTCCAAGTACGTCAACATCCTGCCCACTAGTGGCCGGAAGCTGCTCAACGGGGTTAGCATCTCGACTCGGTGTTTTACCAGTTCTGTGATTTTGGGATGCCAAATAAGATGGCCTGTTCTTCGTGTGGCAACTTACTGGTTTTTCTCGAGTCCTATGCAATAGTGACCCACAACGGCCACTGCCGGACGGGGGCCTTAATGAATTAACTGTTAAGTGATGATTGTGATCTCGAATTGATTTTGATGGATTATGGAATTGATTTCTTCCTTGTCTGTTGTTGCAGTTGGTGTTTTCGCTTCTGCTCCCATGTCTAATATTCTCTCAACTCGGGCAAGCCATTACTTTGCAAAAGATGATTCAGTGGTGAGTAGTGCAGATCCTACTGTTGGATTGCTTTTGTTGGATAGAGCAACAGTTTTTGGAGCACTTAGTGTTGAGACACCATTGTTTCCCTGATTGTTGCAGGTGGTTTATTCCCATGAATATTGTCCTTGCCACCATCTCTGGCTCAATTATTGGGTTCATTGTTGCATCAATCGTCCGCCCGCCTTACCCGTTTTTCAAATTTACAATAGTTCAAATTGGCATCGGTGAGCAACTTCTTCCCCTGATATAGTTATCATTCTCTTAAGCGTTAAAAACAGCACTGCTCGGACGCATTATATGTATTGCTTTTGTGAACTACAGAACAGGGCAGGAGACCTATGATGTTGTTTTGGTGTCATTACACATCTTTGGCAGGATGTCAATGAGGCTGTTTCTGTTATTATGCTGCTGTATAAGACCATTAAAATCTATCTTTATGTATAGTTGATAGTCGACTCTCTCTCTTCAGATTACGCATACGATTCCATAATTGTGTTAGTTCTTTGAGTGACATGAGCTTAACTAATGTTACAGGGAACATCGGGAATGTGCCCCTGGTGCTGATTGCTGCTCTGTGCAGAGACAAAAACAACCCTTTTGGTGATTTCGATAAATGTAGCACGGATGGCACAGCCTATATTTCATTCGGGCAGTGGGTAAATCTTTACCAGTTGTCCATCTTTTCCATTAGGGTTACTACATGTCTCTTATGTAAAGTAGTTGCCACTTTGTCAGTGTGAAAAGATTGCATAGCAGTAATTGTGCAAATTCAGCTGCTGTCTTTTGTTAACTCAAGAGCCTTCATGTTTAATAAGGAAGTTGACCACAAAAGCATACCGGACAATTGTTTGATTGATGAACCAGTCTTCCTTCCTGGGTAACTTAACTTGTCTTTGCATGTATAGGTTGGTGCAATCGTCTTATACACGTACGTATTTAATATGTTGGCGCCTCCTCCTGAAGGAACTTTTTACATCGAAGACGCAGATCTTCCCGTGAGAAACCCTTTGAAAGAAGGTGCACCAAATGAAAAGGATACTGCATCAGAAAAAATTCCTCTGCTTACTCAAGAAGCACAACCCGATCCCGCTCCAGTTAAAAAGGGAAAGGTAAAATTATTTTGATTTTTTGTTTCTAATCTTTTCAGGGACAACTCTCTCAAAAAAAAATAATTTACGAATTACTTTTTCCTTCATATAGTTTAGGACGACTCTAATTTGTTGTCGTTATTGTCTCAGATACGAGAAATCCTAGATTTTCTATATGAGAAGTTGAAGCTCAAACAAATTATTCAGCCTCCTATTGTCGCTTCGGTAATTTTCACATTCCTCTTCACCAGTCTCAGTTATTTATTTTTATCTTTCTCCTCCTTGTCGACGAAGTGATAAAGCTACCTACACTTAGAAGATACTGCTTCTGAATTATGATCGTGTTGGTTCTGATATCATTTTTGTTGGAATTTACTGTTTTCTTGGGCAGATTTTGGCACTAGGGCTCGGAGTAATTCCATTTTTTAAGCGCTTGTTATTTACAGCTGACGCTCCTCTTTTCTTCTTAACTGATAGCTGCATTATTCTCGGGTATGTACTACTCTGGTAGCATTATGAAAAAGTATTACTATATCTTCAGGTCACTGCTTATGGGAATTTCTCAATTTGCTCCATGAGTTCGTGTTGGCTACCAAGACCTCTAGCCCAATTAATGTTAAGAATTCGAGTTAAAAAACTCGAATTTGGGTCGCTGAGATGACATTATTATAATTTTTATTGGTTTTATCTTACTATGTTTGTGTGCCTGCTTCAGGGAGGCCATGATCCCATGCATATTGTTGGCATTAGGAGGCAACCTCGTTGATGGTGTGTTGAATCATCTATATATTTGTTCTGTAAATATTACTTTTTCCATCATAGATTTTTGCAAATAAAAATCAGCAAGTATTCTTCCTTTGGCATCCGTCATAACTATTTATTTATCTGTTGCTTTTAGGCCCGGGAAGCTCAAAGCTTGGTTTAAGGACCACAGCTGCTATTATCTTCGGACGTTTAGTCCTGGTACCTCCGACAGGTCTTGGCATCGTAATGCTAGCAGATAAGCTGGGCTTTCTCCCAGCCGGAGATAAGATGTTCCGAT
Source organism: Punica granatum (assembly GCF_007655135.1). Lineage (NCBI taxonomy): Eukaryota > Viridiplantae > Streptophyta > Magnoliopsida > Myrtales > Lythraceae > Punica > Punica granatum. Next base: position 7,341,426 of record NC_045131.1, read on the forward strand.
TCGTCCTACTGCTGCAGCACACAATGCCGACATCAGTCCTCTCCGGTAAGGACCCAATTTTAAAAGTATAAAGAAAGAAGGCACCTCAAACTGGCCAAACTTTGTCTGATTGGATTGGCTTCTGATTATTTTCTTGGATCATGTTCTAGGTGCCGTCGCTAATCTACGGGGCTGCGGTCGGGAAGCCGCTGCGGTGCTGTTTTGGGTCCACATTTTCGCGATACTGTCGATGGCGGGATGGATCACCCTCTACCTCAACTTACTCTTTTAAGTGCTCCCAACTATCCCTTGTCCAGGGAAAGATTGTCAAGTCATCCGCCGTTTTGTACCCACACCTTACCCGTTAGTATTGCAAAGTGCCGACTTACTGATCAGATACCCTAGAATTCTTTCTTTGTAAGAATGAAGGGAACCGCATAGTGCGATACTACTAGAGGAGCGTCTTCCACTTACAAGATCTATACAAAAGAGCGCTTGCAATGTTTCATGTTCTTCGCTATTTATGTTAGTTTATAGTTCTTTTATCATTTATCATATTTAAATTTTGGCTATTGAGAATCTTGTCGTGTGGTACGTACGTGCTGCAATTATTGAGAGAGAACATGGCATATAAAGTTGAATGCCCCTCAATTATGCAGTGCGGATCCCATGGCCATGCTAGTGTGAGCTGTAAGTGAGGATGGTTTCCCACCATTTTGTCATCATATATGTTTCTCATCTACATTGGACACTTTCCATGTCCATTTCATGGCTTGCAGAAGTTAAATTGCATCAGTTTCGATAGAATCTGATCCTGCCGTGTCACATTCGATTACTCTCTCAATGACTTCACCTTTATGCCGGGGTCACATTGCCTTGACATGGTAGTTGGTTCTTTCTTTTCCCGAACGCGATCTCCTCAAATAGCACAAGCTCCGTGTAGGTATAGAAGAGGGCTCATTTAACAGATGAGCACCCACTGCATAAGTTTTAATCAATTTTGTGTGCCTTCGAGGCAGAGCTAATCGGTATATACCATTGCATCTCAATCTGCATATTAACATTGTTCTCCGAGTAACTTTCTCTTCTATATATGGTGGGGCTACATACAATTTTCCTTCTTCATTACTGAGTATATGGGCATATATCAGCCAGTTTAAATTCTACAATTAGGCCAAGGCAATCAAACCCCAGTGCCTCGTGCAAAATGCCGCGAGATTTCCTTCCATGTTCAGACCACAAACCATCTCCTTCCGATAAAACCGTCCCATAGATAGGTCGCACATTCAAGCTCCTTTTCAAGTGGTATATGATACCATAGTGGTCTCAGAATAGCTGGAAGAACAGGCTAGTCGATCCGTCGCCGAATGACCTGAGATCTGCAGATTTGACGAGAGCTCTGCACAATGGACACGTCCGCTCTCTCTCGAACCTGAAAGACATTCATACAAGCAGAATATCTTAGGCCTTGAACATAGATTTGAGATCTCAGGTTTTGACCACTCTTCCCAAATTCGGAAAAAGTTTTAGCAGAGAAACGTGATTCTAGATTTTTGAACTTTAAAAGCAAATGAGCTATCTTAGAGCAGCGGAATGGGAATCAAGAGTTGACCATAATTCCCATCGACTCACCATTCAGAGACGCAGTCTTCACAAAATATGTGCTTGCAACGAAGTAAGATAGGAGCATGCATCTTCTCCTGGCAAATAGCACACAGATCTCCAGCTGCATTGACCTGCAATTTTTTCATCAAGTATAGTATACCGTGTTGAAAAATATTCCCTTCGAGGAAATCACAGCCATATGTAAATCCAATGCCAAAAATAAAAGTATGAGGATATTATGAAAAGTTTATTGCCTCTAGCTTCGTACCTGCTCTGCAGTTGCATATGCCCCATAGTGGACCTCCTTACGGGACAGTGCCCTCAATGCAGTAAAGAAGCATTGCACCTGATAATTGAACTCTTAAGTTTTTATACAAGCAAAAATCTGTACAGGAATTGAAAATTCTTGAAAAGGAAAATAACTAATTTAATTTTAAACCAGAATGCTATACCTTCTCAACAACAGATGTAAGCTTGAAAGTCAAATACAGCCCTGTCATTAATGACGAGAAGAGGCTCCCATATTCCTTGTTCAAGAAGAAACGGTACCAGACAGGAGTCGGCAGTAATGCACGATATAGCAACAGTAGATATTCAACCAGAGTTAGCATTTGACCCTGCAAAGGTCACAACTTAGAAGCCTAAGCAACAAAGATAAATCCAGTCTAAAGGACAGGGCCAACCATTTTCAAGAGACAGCACGGAATATATACTCTGTTACATAACAATCAGATAAACTAACCTGCCTCCGGTAATTTCTCCCTCGACTATTCCTGTAATACATCAACAAGAAGCACTTCAAGACCATTGCAGCTTGCCGGACCATTGTATCTGCAAGAGAGTAAATTCTTAAGACTTCAAAACACAACCTAGCATTTTTTTAGTTCCAAAAAGCAGAGAGAGGGGGTCCATAATGACAGATGGCAGACTCATCAGGAAGCATTTTTCACAGGAGAAAAACAAGAAGCAGCAACCAAAATCTTCACGAATGAAACACCGATAAAGAAAAAGGACCTCAATTACGATTCAAGCAATTGATAAACAATCAAATGTGAGGATCTAAACCTTTTGCTTTGTTTTTTCTAGCAAATTTTCTTTGTGACTCGTCCAAGAAAGTTAAGCAAGTCACATAATAGGAAGGATAAAGAATCCTTGTCCCTCATCTCCAAAAGATAGAGGAAATGGAGCAAATGATCCCCGCCTTAATATAGTCAAAACCTCAACAATGCCCTTACAAAAATTAGACCACTCATGAAGCATCATTCTAATCCCCACCCTTTTCACTTTACAAAGCTTGCTTCATTATATGTTTGAGAGCAAGTCATTGAAATGTTCGCATGGACACCAGAGTACTTTTGTACGAGTTCCTAACAACCCAAAAAAGAAAGGGTACAGTTAAATAAGTTATAATGGGCAGCTGAGGAAAAGCATCTTTCCAACTGAAAAGATTAATGAAGATTGATCCAAAATTAAAGTTCTCAATCTCAAGTTCCCTCAAACATACTTTAAAAGCAGTCAGCCATTTTAAGGGGACTATAGGCTTCAAATGGTCCCAAAATTGCCCAATTATCAATTGCTGGACACGATCAATATAAGATGCCATAGATAACTATCCACCCAGAAGCTTTCCTTTCCTTTTTCTTTTTTTCTTTCTTATCCCATCTCTCTCTTCTTGCTTGTTTTAGACAACTCACCCATCCTAGTGTCACTCTAGTCCTTGCCCTAATATAGCACACACCAACCATCAAGCTTTCTAAGACCTATATTTATGTCCATGCACAACCCTCTACATAAACCCAACTCTTCCAATTTCCCCCTTTTTCCCGTCCTCTCTCCCAACTCCTTAAACAGCATAATTGCATCCTCTCACCCTCATTCAGTGTCAGATACGCGACTCCATAGCGTTATTCTTCAGCAAAAGAATGTAGAGTCGATCTTGTATGATGGGCCACGCAAAGGGTGAAAGCAATTGACGATCTTCCAAACTAACTCACAAGTTACCGATTCAAAATTTCTCGAACACGGTACCAGAAGAATAGTTGGGAAATTAGGAAAGAACATACCGTTGACCATAATGATGAAAATTGCATGCCAGAATGGTGGTATAGCCTTTGGAGGAAGCATAATCAATGGATATAAGAGATCATCTCTCCTGTACCACCAGTACACACCAGCAACATGGAGAGCAAATGCAAGTGAAATACCAGCAAGAACTGGAATTCTCCTCTCCCCCTACAGCAACCATGAATTGCAGCTCTTACATATATTGACCAAATCCAAAATCATGAAAACTGACGTAAGTCGAAGAATAAGTATATAGGATTAAGCACCTTTAGCGCAGTTTGTTTTCTTAAAATGTCATTTGACTTGAACAATACAGCTGCAATCCATATTGTAATGAAGAAACCTGCAATTCCTTGCAAAAATAAGGTCAGAGGTCAACAACTAAATAAACCAAATGCACATATATTTAGCTCAGTGGGAACAGATTAACGAACTTGCATGGTCTATTCAGCTAGATATATCACCAATGATAGCTGTATTCAAACATAATGTATTACTGCTATTCTAATCTCATAATCAATTTTTACTCTTATGATACCAATAAAGCAAACAATCATAGTACCTGAAGTTTGATTAGATAGAGTACTTATAATAAACTATAACAGAAAAATGGCCACTTCACTTACCGCAGTTTATTCTCAGATAAAGATTTCTAACCATCCAGACCATTTATAACAGATATAATGCCTGAGAAGAGCTTACTTGCTAATCATAATAAGTCAACCCCAGTTCAAGACCTCATAGTTAAATTGTCCATCTTGTTTAAGAAAATATTGCCAGTTTCACTCAAGTTTACCAAAACCTAGATCCATCTCCCATCTCTGCTCATCAAGGTTTCTCCCACATCATCTATACTAGAAAAAGTTAATCTTAGTATACTGGGGTAATTTCAGAAAGTCAGGGCTACTACAAAAACATCTGACACAGTCAAGACTCAGATATTCACACAGCTCTGTAGAAAAAAGGAGCATCAACAGGGAAGTTAACAAAGAGGGGGGGGGGGGGGGGGGGGGGGGGGGGGGAATCGTCAGTCCTTTGGCAATTTTGGTAATGTAGTGCAAGAAATCAGATGCAAGTATTCCCAAGAAGATACCTTGTAAATGTTGTCGGATGAAAACAACCAAAAGAAGCAAAGAAAACGGCAGGACCTGCTCGATCCACCTTGCTGCCTGCTGAATATCATATCTCTGGTAAGTTGAATCCCTACCATTACCCTCGCCAACTTCACTATCATTAGCCCCAGCAGCTGATGCAGTCGGAGCACCCTCATCAACCCCACTCCTTATATCGCCCTGCCCATCACCTCCAGCCACTGGCCGGACAGACACCTCGTCCTGGGAAGAAGGTTCCCTCACTTGCTGATGACCACCCACCACCAGTCCCGCCCCGTCCCTGTGGTGCTCCTGTTCCCCAGCCCCAATTATCCTAATCGACACCTCTCCATCACCGCCACTCAGTGAGGTATCTTCCACCCTACTGTGAACAACTCCGGAGGTGGCGCTCCCGCTAAACAAAGGCTCAACTTCCGGGTGATTCGGGCGGGTCCTCAACAAGCCGGAGTATTCGAGCAACGTCGATATAGGCGCCTGAATGATATTCGAAGCCGATAAAATGCCATATCTTCTGAAATTAGAGGTGCCACTACTGCCAATTCCAGTAGCTGACCCCCTGTACGAGTCTGAATTGCCGCCAGACGCTTCCATCCGTCTCGCTGCCCTAAACCTAACCCTGTATTCAGCAAGGCTACCCCATAAAAAACGCAATATTCTCCCAAGAAGCAATCCAGAAACTAAAACAATCGGTACAGCATAAATTGAACAAGAACATCCGTCACTAATCAAATGGGGTAGAAGCAAACACACCTTTGAAAGCGAAACTCCGTGGAGGAAACCCTTGAATCAGATGACCAATGTCATGCCCTCGGAAGCCCCAATCCCCCGGAAACCGATCAAAGGGCTCGAAAGGAGTAATTTTGAGAACGAAAAGTCAACAGGGGCGGAGAGACCGAGACACACGGAGAGAGGGAGGGGGAGATAGAAAGAGAGACAGCGTGATTTGACCGGGACCGAATCAAACACCGAGCTCCCCTGCTTGATAATCTTGAAACGCGGCGGACATTAAAGACCAGGCAATCATCAACCCGACAAGACGAGGGGAAACAGTAGTCTGAGGAGAAGGAACAGCTCGAGGAATTAGGGTTTGCGGGGAAAGGGGAGGGGGGTCGATGATCGGATGGAGAAGGACGAAGAACGAAGAAGAAGAGGAGGAAGAATAGGCGCTGACCTTTTGCTTTAAGCCTCTCCCCTCTTTTTTTTTTTTTTTTTTTTATTTTCGCTCGCTTGAAATGATCACCCAATCCAATTGGAAGAAAAGAAAAACCGGAAAGAGAGAGAGAGCGCGCAGAACCTGAAAATTGACAGTAATAAATCATAAACATAAATAAATAAATATACCGTCAAAAAATACATTGTATGTTTTCATCCAATTTTATTTTTCTGGACAAATTTTAATATAATTTCTAGTTCCAATTAATCCATTCTCGAGTCGGTTCAACCGGACTATCGTATTGTCGATTGAACGGTTTATACTGGTTCCGAACTCTCCCTTATGAATGACGACTTTGCATGGCAGGGACGACCAAGCGGCAATGAAGCAGTTTGAACTTGAACACTATCTCGTATATAAGAACTATACCTTTATCAATTGATCGTGCATTTACTTATTAGAGATGTGCCTACTCGGTACGCTGTGATGCTCTATAAGTTTTAGTTTACGGAGTTTGCGGGTTCGATGTTATTTTGTGGTGAAAAAACGGCATCCAATCGTACATGAGAAACATTGTTGGGGTCACCAAGAATATGAGGAGCATTCCATACGCAAGTGAGAGAGTGTTCTTCAAAGCAATCAATCATGGAGCGGAAGAAGGTATCTACGAATGAATCCCATAAATTCACTTATGTTTGTTATCCATATCCACTTCTAAAAATTACAATAAAGAATAATTACTTTTCCTTCTTTTTTTTTCTTACGACGGGTATCGGAAGAGGTGAAAACAAATAGGTTACGTACGATATTCATTATAGAACGATCTTCTGACGTTATAAAAAAAAAAGGCAAGACGAACTAATGAGATTATGCTTTACGTTCATTTTCTTGGATTGGATTGTATTAACCGACACTTATCTAAACCTAAACCGTAATCAATTAATGATGACAAAACCAAATGCCCACCGGGACCAAAAAAAAAAAAAGAAGGTAAAAATTTTTAAAAAATCAGAGCATAAGTGCTTGCAGATGACTTACTCATGGGCCTACCGACGGCCCACTAAGACCATGAGCTCACACCTGGCCCAATAAACCTAATTGGGCTTCCAGACGAGGCCCATGGTTCAAAATAGGCCTTTGGGCCAACTCTTAGGAAACTCCTTGCCCGGGGAAATATTTTCTTCCCAAAAATAATTTGCACAAATGGTCCTGGGACCGTTCTTGAGGAGCATCGTGGTGGTGAGATAGCACCAGGGAAGGGCATATCCGTCATTGAACTCCTCTCCTGACCCATTTTACGTACACATGTCGCATCAGGGATTCTCTCTGCAGGTGCTGAGGCCGTGGAACGGGGAGCATATTACCCCAAACTAACCCCCGATGGTTAATTAAATTACGATTAACCCGGGTGGCACCAAAAGCACGTGCATAGCATAAGGCGAAGGATAGCACGTGAGGACCACTTCGGTCAGAGGAAGGAGAGAGGTACAGTGGCCAATGAGCTGGCGAAAGTTCAATAATAAATGCGCACCCCCGACTCGGTTAATATTTAAAAAAAGGAAAAAAATCCTTTTTTTTTATTTTTTTTCCTTTTTATGTTTATGCGTTGAACAATTATTTTTCGGGAAATTTTTTTAAGCGATAGTTTTATTTTTTTTACTATAAAAGAAATTTCATGAACCTATTAGTAATTTTTCTTAAACCATGAATCCTTAATTGCCACGGTTTGCAACCTTTGACCGTTCTATTGCCTTTTTTTTTCCCCCTCTCTTTTTCGCAAGTGCTATTGCCTTTGGTTCACTTTCTCTCTACCTGTAAAAACAATTTCTTAATTTCTTTTTTTTTTTTTTTTACTTTTCTTGTTCCCTTGCTTATGTGGATATGAACGTGTAATTTTTCTCGACATCTTTTTGTCAGTTCCGTACAAGTATAAGATGAAAACATCTTCCAAGGTCAGTTCACTTTCTTTCTCCTTTTACTAATGAGGAAAAAGTAGAAGATTTGAAAATCTTTTTCCCACCATACGAAATGAAGACTATGCGATACCCATATTTGAGTCACGATCGATCTCTTCTCGATATCGCGATTACAAACTGTACATATTATATAAGTACATCTTCAGGTTTTGAACGGTTTTACAGTGACCACTGTAATAAGTCCATATCAATGCATATATTGTCGAAAAAAAGAGTATAGGTTGGCCATTAAGTGGGAAGTCGGGGGGTTGTCCCCCAAATTTTTGACAATATTAGGCCCTAAAATTGGTGTGAAAGAGTAGGCGGGCAAATAGGTCTTCCATTCATTTTGACAATAAAATAAGCTAGCTATGTGAATGCAACCTTTCATTCCTTACTACATTTGCCCCGTTTAATGCATTTCGTTTTCATCAAATTAATAACATATAATTTATTCACTACATCCGTCCTGAACTCCTGATGACCTAATGGTTACGACTTATGATAGTTGCCCGAGCGTCTTGACTCGGAGTTTTCCTTCCGCGCTATCAGAATTCTCCTGAGACAAAAGTTTTGCTAATGGCTAGTGGTCATATTCCCGGGCCATACATATATTAAATGGCCCTGGTCTACCACTACCTTCGAGGGTAGTCATACCGGTCAAAGGGTCCGAGGGTGTGAATGCCACCAATCTAAATCCTCCCTTTTAAATAGTTATATTCACTTATAAAAATGACTTATGTAGTTAATTAGAGGATTAAGAACGGTCTACAACTTCTCTCATATATTCTCCATGTACGATATAAGTCTTCTGTCAAACAATTTTCGATCTTTTGCGAGTATTTATTTCTATCTGTTGGTGTTGAATAAGGCAAGGATGGCTATGTGGCGCGGGAAAATACAAAAAACAGGAAAAAATCAATGAACACGAACCGAAAAGGATCCAAAACGACAGTTATTGTAAAGATTCACTGACCTAATGATCATTATTATATGATTTTGGCGGGACCTATCATAGAGAGGGCCTGTAGCAATTTCTTGTCCTTCCATCTTCTTATTGAATTATTATCCCTTTTGCTAAGCATGTCCAATGCTAATTAAGAATAGGGCCCTTTCATATTTAACAGACCCCTAGGGTCCAACTCAAAGAAAACTATTATGATTTCTCTATTTGAGTGAATTTGCTTTCAGGCTTGTGGTGGGTCGGAAGCAAAAGAAAAACAAGAAAATACCAAAAGCTTCCATGGTGACTCGTCCATCTTTTTGTTTTTTCGATTTTAGAGAAGGCTCATGAGCTCAAAATGAGATAGAGATTGAAAACAAATAAAATGACAGGACAATCTCACGTAAGTGTTGAACGTGTAATTTCTTAACCTGACGTTGGGTTGGCACTAATGCTACCACACTATATCCTTATTTTTGAATTGCTCTTTCTTTTTTGGCATGCCACCTCTTAACCGAAAGTTTAATGAATTTCAATTAATCCAAATTCGAATCGGACTAGCTCACTGAACAATAACTTTACAAAACTTGAGCTCGACATTAGTTAGAGGAGACATATTCGATTCACTTCACCATGCTCGACCGTTTGTCTTTTAGTCAATGGACAGGGGCAGAACTGTTATTTCAGCCATAATCCGGTGTGGGGCCCACAGATTTCTGTCTATTTCTCTAAGCTACACACTGTAATCTGGGAATTTATATAAAGAAAATAAGTTTATAAATGCAAAATATAATTTTCCATTAAAAGAATTTCATTTTCCCTATCTCTCTCCCTCCCCCCCCCCCCCCCCCCCCCCCCCCCCCCCCCACCACTCCCCTTCTCTCTCTCTCTCTCTCAGTCTTCGTATTTTCACCCTCATGCCGGCAGTGTTTGGCTCCCACTGAGCCGCTGGAGCCTTTATCCTGCCTCCATTCACATTGCTGGAAAGAGGCGGTTTCCATGGAAATTCTTCGACATTCTCGCCGCCATTGTCTCTCCGGCTCAACCCCAATGCGGAAGCTTTAGGAGCTCCGCCCCCGCCGCTGATTCAGCCGGATCTCGGCCCCGAGTGATGCTCATTTACCTGAAGATTCTTGGGCTCGTTTCCGCTTCTGGGTCTCCTCGTTCTCGGCATTTCCTTCAACGAGGCCGGCGGTCTAGCTTCATTTCAAGAATCTGCCAGGAGGGGTCGGGATTCGAAGGTTTTCCAAGATCAGGTACACTTGCTCTGGTCGCTGCGGATTGTTCTTGATTTGTGGGTGTTGAACTTGCCCTTCACTCGGTTGGTCCAGACTCAGTGCCTGGTTTTCTTGGGTGTTGACTGTTTGACTGTTCAAAGGGGGACAGGGATTTGGTGGCATTTTCTTGATCCAAGGTTCCGTTGTTGTAGTTCTGAAGGTTGTGAGCATGACTGGGGGGAATGCTGGAGAATCATGGGCCTGTGTTCCTTTTGAGAGATGAGATGCTTGCAATATTCTCCAAGTGCTGAGTAGAGTAGCTTCATCCACAAGGGTTCCAAAAGGGAGAAGAAAAAGTGACCCGCAAAGGAGACATATGCACACCCAGAAGAGTGGCAACGGCTGAAAACCTTCAAAGCAGCTTTTTTTTTCCGCCCCCTTCCCCCTCACATATCCCTTTGAGAGTCTGATAGGATATAGTCCTTTGCCCAGTGCCCGTTGTTTCCTTTTTATGGTTCTGGTTTGGGGATAAACCGGGATTCCGAAACTCCATTCGAGCAATGCCGTGAAGTTCTTCACCCAGAAATTGTGTACCGGTACTCCCTAAAGCCCTCTTCCCCCTCTAGCCTGGATCTAAACTGTTGAAAAGGTCTCTCTTGGGTGTTTGACCCGAGTCTTGTTTGGGAGATTTGAGGTGAAGAGCTGAGGGCCCCTGCCCTGACTCCAGACGAGTCGAAGCATCGATGGGGCTTCTCCTTCGAAGTCTCGCGATGCATGTCATTCTTCTGTTGTGCTGCTTGTTTGGTCCCTTGCTGAATCTCGGCGTGGCGCAGTCTACTACCAGCCTGTCGATCGGACCTGCCCGGGCCCTTGATATGCTCCTTCAAGACTATGCTTACAGAGCATTTGTTCGCCCGAGGACGGGCATTCCGTACGATGGGACTGTGCCCTCGAATTTGACAGGGATTAGCATCTCTGCGATGAGGCTTCGGTCGGGGAGCCTCAAAACTCGGGGTGTTCAGAGATACAATGAGTTTGAGATACCCACTGGGGTCACCGAGGAACCGTATGTGGAGAGGCTTGTCCTTGTCTACCAAAACCTCGGCAATTGGTCGATGACTTATTATGCTTTGCCTGGATACACGTACTTAACCCCTGTTCTTGGCCTGCTTGCTTATGATGCGGCCAATCTATCAGCCACAAATTTGTCGGAACTGAACATTAGGGCAACTGGCAACCCTATATTGATTCATTTCGCGGATGCTGACTCTCCCCCAGCTGGGTCCTCCCCGAAGTGTGTTTGGATCAGTTTGAATGGTTCAGTCAACTTCAGCAGTCCAATTTCTGGGAGCATCTGCTCCACAGTGGAACAGGGGCATTTCTCAATCGTGGTGGAATCTATTGCCCCTTCTCCAGCTCCAGTCTCCCCTGCTCCAGTCTCTCCTGCTCCAATCCCTACAGGGGGAGGGGGAGAGGGACCTCCCGAAGCTGGGCCTCCAAGCCGTGGAAACGGTAATGGCAATAGGACGAAGGTGTGGATCATTGTGGGATCTGTGGTTGGGGGATTAGCATTGTTTGCATTGTTGGGATTCCTTGTGCTGTGGGCTCAGAAGTTCGAGCAGAGGAAGAAGATGCAGCAGATGGAGAGAGCTGCAGATGTGGGAGAAGCACTGCGCATGGCCTCTGTGGGCCCTACGAAGGCACCCTCAGCAATGGTCACCCGGACTCAGCCTGTTCTTGAGACCGAATATGTCCCCTGAGCCCGGAAATTCTTCCTGCATTTTGCACTTGGAAGCTCAAGTTCTGGTCACACTGGTTTTTGGTGGTGGTCTTTTCACCTTTTTCTTCTTCTTGTTACTTCTGATGTTTTGATATGCATGCTCTCTAATCTCTTGGTTCTTAGTGTGATTAGTATAGGGATTTTCATGTAAATCCACTCTTCCACTTGCCGAAAAACATTCACATAGTTTCCCTGATTCATTCCTTGTGGTTTGTGTATTCTGAGATTGTGATCGATTTAGTTGTCCGACTTGAGAAGGAATAAACATATATTTTTTTCTGTCGCGTCCCATCTCTTTCGTATTGTTCCATTTCAACATCTCTGCTTGGATTTATCAGTTTAAGAATACAAAGAACATTTGCTTTGATTCATTTCATTCGCTGACGGCTTTACAGTCTATACACTTTCATGTCTCGGCTAGCTCTGCGACACCAGGACACGATGTCAGAGGAAGGATATCCAGCAAAAGGGTTCATTTTTCAGTTTTCAGTTTTCTCACCTTGACAATGTACCATATTCTTCTTGCCATATTCAGTCTCCTGGAAGTGGGAGCTGAGTCCCGTTTCTCCGTCAAAGAATATGTTATCCGAAGTGCAAACCAATCTGCTTTTATATTCGATTCACCAGCTTCTTGTTATGAAACCCGAAAGCGGGAAACACATTTCGCCGCCAACCGGAACCGAAAACCTGAAAAGGCGGGAAACACCTTTTGCCACCAACTTTGGAACCATGAGTATTCTGTCTGGTTCTTTTGATGGGCACCCAATTATGCATGACAGTGACTCCCAGGCAAGTTTTGCCCTGTCAATAGACCGATATCTTCCGGTTTGTGAGATTAAGCTAAAGGCAATCACGAGCATGGCCTCGTATAGTTTCCAGCGTGAACCGGCCGTTCCACTGACCATCGGAAACATACAATGACTCGGACAAATCGTACCCGGGTGGTTGAGATTAAGCTGTTGAGGGATTCCAGATTTGGTCCAAATTCCCCATAATGCCACATGTAATTTAAACTGCAGATGGGCAAAAGGGAATCCATCATACTTTCATATTGACTTGTTGGGCCACTCTGTCCAAAACACATTCATATGCTGTTGAAGCTCTCTCTCTCTCTCTCTCTCTGTGTCGTCTTTTTGGTTTCAGTTGGATTGCTGTGCTTGTCTCCATGCTCTCTACCTAACCCAAATGGAGAATCAATCAAAAGTGTTTTATAAAATCTAAAAGCTATGGTTGATTGCGATCTGAGAATGATTAATGTTAGTTTTCTAATGTCAATGGACTGCCAGCAGTGTGTATTTGTTCACACACTGATACAGGTGGTACACGAGCCTAGACGAAAGAGAAAGCAGCACTAACATTTAAGTATCCTTTTCTAATAACAAAAACTTCGGGAGGCCCGGACACCCAGACACGGCGTTGGGATCTCGTCATTGGATTGGTGACACAAATGCCGATTCTTATAGGTCGCCGTTATTAGGTCTGTGTGAACTTAGAAAAGTGAATGTTTGATAGTGAAAAAATTAATCAAGTAAAGTTTTCAAGTGTAATATTTATTATAAATTTAATGTTTGTAACGAGTGTTTGCTTCATATGTTCCATACCATATAATTATAGATCTTCTGAGGTTATAGTCAATGCGTGTTTGCTCGGCCAGAAGGTTTTTCATGAATCGGATCAAAACATGTATATCGATCGACATATTAACTCAAAGAGATTATTTTAGGACTTTGGTAATTAAGGTAGGTAGGTAGATAGAAGAGCTTGCCAGTTTCCTATTCATTGCCTATCCCCTTTTGCTCCCTTTGTTGTTATTATTATTATTTTGGTGAAATTGCTCCCTTTATTATTTACATTACTTTATTAGCTTCCAATTTATATTCATTGCCAGCCTCAATCAATATATATTATATGACACAGAAGGAAAAGAGAGTGAAGTAGATGTATAATATTTTACAGCTTCAATCAGACGAACAATCTTACACTCCGCAAATGTTATAAATGCAGCGATCAAAGTTGCACCGATAAGGATAATTTACACGCCTGCAATCAGATGAACAATCTTACAGTCCGTGAATGTTATAAATGCAGCGATCGAAGTCGTACCGAGAAGGATCGTTTACAAACTCCACAAGCGCTATGTAACGAGAAAGAATGATGCTGGCGAGGAGATACAGTAATGTACACAACTTATTACTTTGAGAACCAACGAGGGGTTAGATCCACTGGTAAGTTGACAACAAGCAGGAAGCCAGGTCCAGGGTTCAATTCTCTCTGGGGTCGGTATCTGGGGTTTAATGGTGGGCCTCATGCCGTACAATACACCGCCCAGTGGACTAATAAGTTGCTATGGCGCCGAACACCATCGACAGCAAAAAAAAAAAAAAAAAACCTTATTACTTTGAGCTATGTCGAGGGGATGGAAAAGTGAACATTACTATTGGCGCGGCCACGCGGTGTTGGGTCTGCGTTATTAGTTTCCGGGTTACATCTTTAGCTTCGTACATTGTTTCCCTCATCAACTGAATTGTCCTTAGTGAGATCTTTTAATTTAGTATTATACAGCAAGAACATGTTGTGTTACATTGTACCGTCTGTATTCATCAGCATGTCCGGCCTAAAGCCCTGCGTATGTGGTCCACTCCATGCTTCAATTTAAAATATCAACCTACCATACCAACGACGTGAATATTTCGGGGGCAAAGATAACGTGGTACAGATGTTTTTGTTCCCAATTAAGCAAAAGATTTTTGCAGACATGATGAATGGTCAGATCTAAGGGTGGTCGTGGACAGCATCCTAGATAGAGAAACAAGTTATGTCCCTAGAAGACAGTCACATAAGATGTAACAAGTAATGCCACAAGCAAACAACAATCGAATAGCCTCTCAATATTGTCAAGCAGTTGCATTGGTTGTTTAGACATCCATATTGCGATCCGCCATTTTCTAACTCATGAGTAAAACAAATCGGTCCAGAAACTTGCGTTTTATTCTTTGAGTCGATAAGTCGGACTGTCCATATATGTAGTATTAAACCATGAATAGAGTCACCGGAATTCAGTTTCTGCAAATTCCGATCATCTTATGTCAAAGTCACCTGCAATTTTAAGCTGTGATTGCATTTTGTGAACAGCTTATACTCCAAAGGATACTATTGCAATGTTTGCAGAGGACTAGAGAGATTATAATGCCTCAATTGTCCATAAAATGTGGAGTTTAGCTTGACCCTGATCGATGAACGTTCTAACATGACATCAATCTGCATATATTCATTTTATCATGTAACTCATGTTATATATCTATGCAACCAGCGATGAAGTGATGATCGGCCACTCTCTGGTCTCCTACAGTTTGTGAGGCTGGCCCAAGCCAGAGCAGCAGGATGTGCTTATTCTTCACTTAAATATGGATTTTCACTTATGGAAAAAGAAGCAATCTTTAAAAAAAAAAAAGTTCAATACCAAATTATAGTATATACTTTATGAAGTTTGATACTTGAAAAGGAAAGAAAAAAAAATGTAACCGAAAAAAAAAGCGGCTGGAAAACTGTTAATTATCAGTTAAACCATCAATTTCAAGCCTAGCGTGTAGCCTAGGTTGGCAGCCCAGGCCATTCAGCCCATCAAATAAAATAATTTACTATATCTTGCAATAATTGCTATTAGTAAATGCAGCAATTATTCTAAAAATATATATTATAAATGATATACAGCATTTAAATGTGAAAATAGATCTTGAATAATTTCAACTAAAAAATAATCAATTAAGTATTTACACAAATTATCCCAAACCATTGCTTATGTGAATGTATAATCATATTAGAAAGAGTAGAAATTTAATTGATATTTGCAATTAAGTATTTTGAACAACACTGTATTGAGAAAAAAATGTGCAAATGTCATTTGTATTTCTGAATTGAATATCTATAATTTATCTGTGGGTTATGCTGGCAATTAATTAATTAGCCATGCATATTGAATAACATAAGTAGTTAGAAAATTATTGAGCATAATTTTCACTGAAAATTAATTAATACAGGATTTTGAAAAGAATTACATAGCATGTACTGACTCTGCAAAATTATGGTAGCACAAAAGGTAAAAGTACAATATATATGATAGTAAAAATATTAGAAAACATTACAAAGAAAAGTTGCAAAATCAAGTTTGTAACAATGCATATTAAATATAAGAATTAGTAGCAAAATTGTCATTAAACCGTTTAATATAAGTTCAAAATCTAATATATTAAAATTTTATCTTTGAAATTAGAAATTAATTATTGAATTTTTTTATTGTTCATGAGAAATATCGTTAAAAAATAGTTAATAGTACTATTATGAACAACTCCATGTAACACACATGATTAAAATTAGAATATACATGTCTATGAATGTCATGTTGTCGAAATGTATAACTCTAGATTTCTAATTTTTCAATCCCGCTCAATAATTTCTTATCGCATGCAATACTTCTTCCTACAGTCGAGAAATAATTAACCCGAGAATCCGCATTTCTTATCCTTGTAGAAAATGGTGATTTCCTTTTATTCTTTAAGAAGTTAGAACACGTTTCAATATTTTGATTGAGGAACTATAGATTGTGCATTCTCATAATCAAAATTTAAAAGATTTTTTTGATCTTTCTAAAAATAAAATACTCGTTAGATATATGCGCACTGTTTGGAGCTGATAAGTTCTTTGTCAGGTAGGCTCATGGATCTCGCTTATGACGCTTGAGTATTTTCAGATGCTAGTAAGTGCGAAATAATACAAGTGTAGTCTAGCTAGTGGCTTGTCAATTATGAAACTCTCTCTATCCTCAAACATTAATTCTAATCAATTAAGCTTCAAGCAAAAAAAAAAAATCCCAATCAATCAAGCAACGAAATCAATGGAATGTTTTGACTGGAAAATTTATAGATAGAATGAGTCTTATTACCACAAATGACTATTGCCCTAATGGCGGTGTTCATAGGGAATATTAATGCGGAGTTAACCGATACTGGTCAATTAATCTTAATTTAATAATATTTTCATTCTCCCAATGATAATTATACTATCATATGGTGGAAATTGGGTGGGCAATTTCTAGAAGACCAAATGAGACCGTAACTTAAAAAGGAGCGTTAAGTTTTCCTCCACGACGGACGGACCAAGAAAAAATATGTTCTTTGGTCAAAATATGTGTTCTTACATTTTCGGTTTTATTCTTTATTTTTGTTTACGAATATAAGTGCCTTTTTTTTAATAAATAATCAACTAATAATTGAAGCTCCTATGACGAATTAATTTGTTAAGTCAAAGGGTGATGCTTGATGCAATGATGTCTCACTCAGTCACCAAGTTGCTAAGTCGAGCTGCTATCGTGACAATTGCCCGTGTCCCATATGTATGCCGTATAAAATATGTTTTGATTGGAGACTCGGACCTTTTCAATTCCACACACCGTGATATAAAATAAGAAGTCGTTTTGCAAATATATATTTTTCAGTAACAAATATATATATATATATATATTCAAGTAGGCCTAGAGATCCCCTTGATCTCAAATAGCATAATCAAATATTAAGAAGAAGATTGCACCATAGACACACACACTACACTGTACAGCTTGGAAAAACAGATTTTTAATTAATAATTAACCACGTGATTGTTGCTTCCTTATTAATTAAACCATGCTGATTGAACTGAAGTAGTCGCATTATTAATATATGCTTCTAATTAATTTATGAAGCGGGCTGAAATATCATATGGATACACCTTTATCGAGGAGTACGGCTAAAATATTATTCTCTTAATTACCCTAAAACATCTACAACATATATTGTTAGGTCTATTCCCGACGTAATTAAATCCACTATCAAACATCAAATATGATCTCTCACTTGTCATTTTAAACTACTAAAAGTGGATTATTACGTTTGCTTGCATTGTGAGTCACACGGTGCGAACTGCTAGAATATCGATCCTACCGGGCGACCACCTGAAGTACTCCACCAACTCGAGGATTTTATGATCGAAAAATTAGTCGAAAGCAACGGGTACGTTGCAAGTGAAAAATGGTGAACATATGACCTATATGATCACATAGTAATTAACATGCACAATTTTCAGCAAAATCCCTTAAAATATTTTATTTTGTACATTACCTTTTTTTCTTAATGTAGACAATAATTAATATTGTTGCCCGACTGAACCGTACATAGTTCTTGTCGTTGAAATTAGGGTCAGTAATATTTGACACGACACGATAACACAATATGGATACAACACGGAGTTAAGTGGGTTTGAGTTAAGGTTAAATGTGTTTCGTGTCTAAATAGGTCAAACTCCTTTAGACACGATAAACAAACGTGTTTAAACGGGTTCAATTCCTACAATCCTTTTAGACGCGATTAGACCAGTTTATATTATGTATTATCATGTTAATAAATTTGTTTCACATATTGTATCAATTTATAGAAGAAAGTATACTAAAATCATCTAAATTTATTTATATAAATAACCCGTTTATGGTGCTTTTATCATGTCAATCGTGTAGTAACGTGTAATTAAAATTAATAATGTCATATCATGTAGGTATAATATGCACATAAAGTTAATAATGTCATATCATATTGTGTAGGTAAGTATACATACATATTTAGACACGCTTTACTAAACAGGTTAGACGTGTCCTATTCGTATCAACCCGTAATTAAACGTATCGTGTTCGTGTTTGAAAATCTTGACACGTTTATTAAACATGTCATGTTTGGATTTAGAACGTTTTAACACGAATTCATTTAGACACGATCTATTTAAACACTACATGACACATATGGCCACCCAGTTAGAATTCTCAAAACCACAAAGGGAATGGACAAAAGCATGCAATTTCCTCTCAAATCGTCCAAAATGGCGCGCTTCTGTCTGTGGGCTATAGGGCTGGCCAATCTTGACCAATTTGCTCTCAATTTTTACCTCTTAATTAATATTTATTTCTGCATAGTATTTATTTATTTATTTTATTGAGTATGTACCTAATATTTGAAAATTCAATAGGTTTCGACTATTTTAGTTAGAACCGGATTGATCCACTAATAAGGTAAAACTCTCTCAATATGGATTTTCTCTATTCATAAGACTCGAACCCGAAATCTTATTCAATGAGAATAAATGTGAAATCAATTAAATCAATCCATGCTAATTCATATCATTTGTTTAGATAGATTCAAAATTTCCGTCTTTTGTTCCAACTGTCCCGGTCGTCCAAAACACTTTTCTTGACTGTATGTATGTTTTGTTTGTTGACTTAAAATTTCTCATTAATCACTTCACTTCACCATTGACTGTTTTTTCATTGGAATCGATTCTCAAATCGGCCTAAACCTAATTATAGGAACCGAAAACGGAAAAGAACCCTAGCTAGTATTTTAACCCCCGACATCGTCTTACTAAGTTATAATAGATCACGCGTTCATCTAAAAGTTTAAACTGCTTACTTAAAAATTTAATCACTTTATTAAACAATATAAACTTTTCTTAATTTAAAATTTTAAACGCTTTTGCTTACCGAAAAATTTTAAACGCTTTTATTAAACAATATAAAACTTGAACATTTTTAATTAGACGATGTAAAACTTTTAGAAAAATTCGTAATAATAATTCTCTTATATTCTACTAATAACGTAGAATGTTTGTTGTAGGTAAGTGATCGATTATATATATAGATGGCCAGTGTAACTTTGATAAATCAAAATAAATTTAGATACTTATCCCAAAAAAAGGAGTAACAATAATAATAAGTGAATTTTCATAACTTGTCGAAGTACTTTATATATATAATTTTTCCTTTGGTATTGTTATATATATGTGGACCCATGCATGTTACGCCATGTTGCACGATTGTCAATAAATCACTAGTTCCACGGATAATTTTGACATTTGATGAGTACTTCGAAAGATTCGGTAACAGTTGCAATAGAACTCAGTAATTGAAATAATATACATTTATTACCCAGAAAATAAATTAATATATGTTATCTCTACCTCTAAATAGCTGTACAAATCAACCTTGGCCTGCTAAATGCATCTTGGCACATGAAATTATTAGTCAGTACTTTTACGGAAAGAAAAAGATAATATTGAAATATGTCTTCAATAAACATGAAAGTACTGCGACATTATCAACCTACAATAGAAGTGGCATTAGTTAATTTTTCAGGGCAAGGAAAACAATGATCTATGTATTGTGATAGATATCTTGTTAATTAATTCACATTAGATTTGGTGCACATTTGCATGATAATCAAGTAAACCACCAAGTTCGTAAAGGCAATTTTAATTAACCTGTAAATCAACATCTGATCTTATCTATACACACTGCTATCTACGTCGTAGTCCGGTGATTTCCGTTTGGTTTTACAATTGCATTTTTAAAATTTTAACTATAACTTTAACTCTACTCACTACACAACAAAAATCAACAACACAATTATTACATTTTTATTTTTCTTCAATTTTTTAACCATTCAATTCAATTTTTAATATTAAATTCTTTCAACTATTCATTACTTTTTTCACAATTTAACAATACAATCATTACTTTTTCTCAACAATTCATTATTTTTCCATATTTTTTTTCTCATAATTCAACAACAGAATCATTACAACCCAATTAAAATCAAAACTCAACTTTACTTAACTTCTGAAATCAAACACACCATAATGATTTATCATTGCATATTGATATAAGTCTATATATGTTATGTTAGAAATACACACACACACACATATATATATATATATATCATATCATGGTAGTTGAGCAAGAACGAACAGATAGACCGTAATTTGACCTTATTAATAACACAAAAAAATGTAGGTTACTAACCGTGACCTCTTTTTCGTTGAATATTCTTGGTCGATTCATGAACACAAACATTAATTGGGATAGAGATATAAGTCAAATTCAATTATCGTTGCAATCACAGGAAAGTATAACTCATATACTGAAATAATTTGAACACGAGAAATTCATAAACGACATAGATTTTGATTCAAACGACGTATTTATTAGGAGGTCTCGAATTCGAATGATGTTGAAAGGCCAATTTTAATAATGCGCTATGCTTCGACTTACACGCCCATTGTTATCCAAAAAAGAGAATATGAAAATATAAAAAAGAACATATAGAATTTTTTTATATAAAATATATGTTTCTGCACGGCACTGGGATATATATATATATACATATATACATATATGTATATGTGTTGTATAATTTATTTACATTTGCTCACACCGAAATTGAACGAAATTTGGAGTGTACCTAAGTCCATACAATTAAAGTCTCGCCGTTGTCTCCCTCTTGACTTGCATGTAAACAAGCTCGGCCGCCTTGTCATTAATAAATATTTTCATACATCTTGCAAAAATAACATGATCACTTCACAATTAAAATTACACGAGTAAATATGTATTTTTTTTATTCTGTTCCTTTGATTAATTGAAAATATATGAGAAAGAAATCAATAATTTTATGCAAATCGAATCACCATGAGGTGCACAAAGTGTCCCTCTTTTTTCTTTTTCTTTTTCGGCGATTAACCGATATGGAAATTCTAAAAAAAATTATAGTTTGACATTATAAAATCTACCCTCATATGAAAACGATTAAATTGTATTAATGAACTTGAAGGTATACTTAGAATGATTTCACTGACGATACATTAATGGAAACGAGGAAGGCACAATAAATGATCGATGAAATTGAAAAGGAATCCTAGGTAGGAACTACAGGATGCATAGATTGTCAACTGTTAGATCCTTCACTTGTAATTAAGGTATAGCCTTCATAAATTTGCGCAGGCAGGTACGCATAGTTCAACTAACCAAAGTGATTTTCATTTGATAATCTTAATTAATCGATATAGACTTAAGAGAAGGTCATATTCGTGTGTGTCGTGAATTGCGTATGATGGAAGGCTCGAATTTATAGATTAGACCTCACTGATAAAATAGTAAATAAGTCGTAAAATTCCTATCAATAAGATACTTAGACGAGTGAACCCTGACAATTAACATGATACATGAAGAGATAATAGTGTACTGGCTGAAGTCTCACTTGCTTTGCGAGGTGAATTTCATTAGAATATATAGTCATATATAATGTTCTACGTATAAAAACTATATACACATGACTAAAATATATTATTTGTATAAGGTAAGCCATGATGACAAATATTCGTACAAGATGTGCTAATCTTCTCTATCACACCCCCACAAGCCGAACGGGGAGTTCTCCAAGTGAAGCTTGCACCAGATGTCAGCAAGGCGTGAAGAAGATAATCCTTTGGTAAGTCTATCGGCTATCTGATCATCAAAGCTAATGAAGTGAATTGATAGTTACTTGAGCATGAAACGCTCCTGCACAAAGTGATGCCATGCAAAATATCACTAGATTTATAAGCGATTGGGCTCATCTTCAACTCAAAAGGTCGAGTTGATATGTTATAGTACCCAATCACTTATAAACTCGTGGATTTCTCTTTAGTTTTTCTGTGCGGGACAATATGTCTCAACAGCGCTCTCACGTGGCAACGTGCAGTTTTGATGCTTCACCTACACCTGTTGCGTGGACTTGAGCATCCGCCTTCAAGAACTGACTATGAGCCGGGATTGGATTTTCGCGCTCGGGGCTTAAACACGAGGTAGACTTCTTCTTACACCTTGGGCGAGAGGAGGGGGGATAATTGATAATGATGCCACACTTGACTCGGACTAAGATGAGGAGCAATTTGGTTGTCTCAAAACTAGACTTGGCATGGTGTAAGCCTACATGTGGGAACGAAAGCATAACCCATTCTGATACCATAAAGAGAGGGTAGTGTACTGGCTGAAGCCTCACTTGCTTTGTGAGGTGAATTTCATTAAAATATAGGATTTTTATTGCAAATGTGTCATGATTTACGCGTTTTGTCAAATTTATTATATGTTTTTTTTGTCAGCTATATCCCATGGTTTACATTTTGCTTCAAATCTATCTCGCCGTTATATCTTCGTCAACGTCTAACGGTTTTGGTATAGTAACCCCTTTTATCCGGGATAGATTTGAGAAAAAATTAAAACCATTGAATAGTTTTGAGGAAATAATTAAAACCATAGAATGGATTTGGAAAAAAATTAAAACCATGATATAGATTTGGAGCTTACTAACGTTTCATTAACGGACAATAAAAACGGCGGGATAGATTTCGAACAAAATGTAAACCATGAGATATATCTGATTTAAAAAAACATAGGCTAGATATGACAAAACACGTAAACCATGGGCCATTTGGAATAAAAATTCCTAAAATATATAATCATATATAATGTTTTAAGTATGAAAACTATCTATACATGACTAAAATACATTACATGTATAAGGTAAGATATAATGGTAAATATTCCGGCAAGATCTTCTCTATTAATACAGAAGAAATATTCTGGCCGGTTAATAATATTTTTCGGTTGTACAAACCGTTTTTATAATTTATTTTTTTCCTTTTCTTTTGGTTCATGATATTATATTATTCAATCATCCGGTCAAACTATCTAAAAACAAATACAACATATTGTATATTTCTCTGCAAAGTGACAAAAATGCCCTTCGGGTCCTCACTTTATATAAGCAGTGGTAACCCGCGAGCTTTCATTCAATCACCCCACGGTCCATCAAATTCAATCTCTGTCTTCCGAATTCATATCTGAAGAGATCAGAGTTTTAGAGAAAATGGAGATAGCCCTGAGACTACTCGATAGTAAGGTTGTGATGGCAGTCGCGGTTGTATTCTTTCTGAGGCTGGTGTTCCGGCTGTACAATGCGCTCATCGTGAAGCCGAGGAAACTCCGCCAGATGCTCAAGGAGCAAGGGATCGACGGGCCGCACCAAACTCTGCTGCTCGGGAACATTAGGGAAATAAGAAAGGCAAGGACCTCTAGTTCCCCGAAGGCCGCCCCGGGGGTGAAGCCCATCCACCACGACTGCGCCGGGGCCCTCTTCCCGTTCTTCGATCAATGGAGGAAGCAATATGGTAAGTATTCCTCCCCTCTCTTTCCTTTCCCTCTATATTCCTAGATCCAAATAGAAAGTCAGACAATTGCCCTATTTTAACTTTCCAATGAAATTAATTCTATAGTTCGAATTCCTTATATATATATATATATATATTAGATTTCTATACATAATTTCTTTCCTCACATATTTAACACCGACTACCTTGATATCCGAAGATGTCTGTTCTTTTTTTAAGCCAACCGTTCTAAGCCAAAGCATCGCACATGAAGCTCTATCTCTCATCATGTTTAAATCTTGTATTGCAGTATTGTGACACACTTCTTCGCATAACTAAAAGGTTTTCTGGTAAAATTTTTCATACATCCATTCATTTTTCGTGTCTTTTTTTATTGATTTATAGATCTCTTTATAATCGGATATTTTTTTATAACATTATGCGGATACTTAATTTATTAGGTAAGACTCATTTTCACTTAGCCATCGAATTTAGTTCATCCCACAAGGTGCTCCGAGCGGAAGAGTTTTTTTTTTTTTTGATAGGTAACGAGCGGAAGAGTTTTTTCTTTTTTTAAGAGTTAATTATTTAAATAGAGTGACGAAATAATATTCAAAATATTGGGTTTTGTGTCACAACTAAGAAGTCAACCTTGGCAGCTGTTTGGTCAGTTTTTTTTTTCTTTTTTTGCTGAATCATTACCCTTTCACTTTGGACGTTACACGGGGTGCTCATGCCTTTCCGATGAGACATACAACCACCAAATATCCCTGGAAAAACAAAATCTGGTCCATTAGAAAATTAATGATGGAACTAATTCTAATGGTGAGTGAAATTAATGAAGATGCAAAAGGAAGTCGGTGCAGTAAAATTATTCTCAATTTAGAATTACGATATTTCGGATTTAATTCTCATCAGAATTTTATAATTTTTTTATTTCGTTTTTTGATCCCTTATAAATTTTTGAATCTATCTTATAATTTAAAAAGAAATTGATGAAGTATGTTTTTAATTTTTTTTTTTGGAGCAGGTGAAATGTTTGTGTTTGGATTGGGTACCACACAAATAGTGTACGTGACGCAGCCAGACGTGGTGAAGGACATGACCACCTGCACCTCCCTCGACCTTGGAAAGCCGTCGTACCAGCACAAGGAGCGTGGCCCGCTTCTCGGCCAGGGCATCCTCACCTCCAACGGCGCCGTCTGGGCGCACCAGAGGAAGATACTCGCCCCCGAACTCTACATGGAGAAGGTCAAGGTACGTACGCATGCGTTAACACACATATATCTACACATGACGTACGCCCCCCCTCATTAAAAGGTTATTGATTTGATCCTAGAACTTAATTTTGACGTCGATCGGGAATGGTGCAAATTTTTCTAGGGAATGGTGGGTCTGGTGAACGAGTCGACAGCCACACTGGTGAAGTCATGGAAGAGCCTTGTAGAGGACGGTGCGGGAGAGGCGGAGGTCAACATCGACGAGCACATGAGGAGCTTCTCCGGAGACGTGATCTCGAGGGCCTGCTTCGGGAGCAACTACGCCAAGGGAGAGGAGATCTTCGTGAAGCTCAGAGCTCTCCAGGAGGCCATGTCCAAGAAGGTCCTGTCCACCGGCATCCCCGGGATGAGGTACATCCCGACGAAGAGCAACCGGGAGGCGTGGGCCCTGGAGAAGGAGGTGAAGACGCTGATCCTGGACGTGGTGAAGGAGAGGCAGGCGGCCGCCTACGAGAAGGACCTGCTCCAGATGGTGCTCGAGGGCGCTAAGAACAGCGACCTGAGCCAGGAGGCCACCGACCGATTCATCGTCGACAACTGCAAGAACATATACCTGGCCGGGTTCGAGACGACCGCTGTATCCGCCACATGGAGCCTGATGCTCCTCGCTGCCTACCCTGAATGGCAGGACCGTGTCCGATCTGAGGCCCTCGAGATATGCGGCGGCCGCCTCCCCGACTCCGACATGCTCCGCAAGATGAAGCAGGTCAGGCGAATACTACATTCTAATCTCATCGACATTGAAGATATATATTATGAAACATGTAATGCTTCGAACAAAAACTAAACTTAATTTCCCTCTCTTTTGCTTGCAGCTCAACATGGTGATCCACGAGTCGCTCCGGCTGTATTCCCCGGTGCCGGTTGTCTCGAGAGAGGCCCTAAAGAACATGAAGTTCGGGGACCTCAAGGTGCCCGAAGGAGTAAACGTGTGGAGCCTGGTGCTGAATCTGCACACTGACCCGGAAATCTGGGGCCCAGACGCATTCGAGTTCAATCCCGAGAGGTTCGCCAACGGGATTACTGGCGCGTGCAAGCTCCCCCACCTGTACATGCCCTTTGGGGTCGGGCCTCGGGTGTGCCTCGGGCAGAACCTTGCGATGGTAGAGCTCAAGATCCTTCTGTCTCAGCTCGTGTGCAACTTCTCCTTCACCCTTTCCCCCAAGTACGTCCACTCCCCGGCTCTTCGGCTGGTCATTGAGCCCGAATTCGGTGTCGATATCCTGGTGAAGAAGTTGTGATAGCCGTCAACCATCGAGTTCCGATCTAAATAATTCCATATCTATCGATCACACAAACCCTATATAGCTTTGTTTCACCCGTTCCTTTCGGTTTTTCCTTTTCCTTTTCCTTAATCGGGCATGGAGCACCCTTTTACTGTATCAATTGTTTTGAGTCTCTGTAAGTTCTATACGCCATCCATTGTACATGCGGGGCCCTAATGAAAGAGAGATGATAATTTCCATTTTCTCTTTGGTTGAGTTGGACTGATGGACCTCTTAAACGAGGGTTATGGCAGTTCTGTATTTGGTCTGGTTAGGAAAAATTCCTCTCTTTTTTTTTTCATATATTTGGTAAGATCATGAAACGTCCTCAACTCATTACCCGAAGCTGATTTCAGTTGGGACTTCAACTTTCCTTGGTCACGAGTACTTCAAGTGTATAAGATGACTATTTCTGAACACAATCTCAACCCGACAAAAATTAGAATAAAAGAAGATGGATAATAGTCCATCTAGCTTTCTCAACCTTCCCAATGGGCCAAAACCATCACTCGCCAATTCTCATCCACCCCAAGAGAGCTTTTTAAGCCCGTTATTGTTCCTTCCTCTTTAGTGCTTTCAAATGTTCAATTGGCCAAAACTAATTTAGATTTGCACGGGTTATTCTCCTTCCTTTATTCATAAACTGTAACCATTTCAAATCTCAAAAAATAAGTGTACCCCTAAACATGAGCTCTCAAAAGGTGTATTTATCATCAAACATGGAGGTGAATTGTGCAATTATTTTTACTTTTCTTTCATTTATGATTTTGGATTTTAAATATGAAAATTGGGATCTACCCTCTTGCTTTTTATATTAATTATTAATCATTGATTGTTCTTGAAGATGAATTACCTAAAAAATTTTCTGACCGTTAATTAATAGCTCCTCAATCTTATATCACTTTTAGCTTGCGTTTGTTTTCGAGTTGGATAATGATCTAACTCAACTTTATTTTATGAAATAACTGCAAGTATTAAAAAATATATCGATGTTTGAGAATATATATGTATATATGTGTATAAAGATGTGAAAATAGATGCGAAATTTATCATTAAAAATTAATATGTATATATCAATGTGAAAATTGATAAAAAATTTATTATTAAAGAATTGACTATAAAAATGATTAGAAAAAAGTATAAAAAATAATTGTTGGAATGTATATTTCCACCTTCACATTCTCGAAGGAGTGGTAGTATAAATTCCCACCAAGGAGGTGAAAAAGTGTAATATTTTTCAACTTGCGCATGAAACGCTCCCGCACAAAGTGATACCATGTAAAATACCAATGGGCTTATAAGCGATTGAACCAATCTCCAACCCAAAAGCTCGAGCTGATAGGTTATAGTATCAAATCACTTATAAACCCGTGGATTTATCTTTAGTTTTTCCATGTGGGATAATAAGTCTCAACATCCGCCATCACGTGGCAACGTATGGCTTTAATGCTTCACCTACACGTGTCACGTGGACTTCGAACTGATACATTGTGGTACCCAATCACTTATAAACCTGTGAATTTCTCTTTAATTTTTCGTGTGGGATAATATGCCTCAACACCCATCCTCACATGGCAACGTGTGGCTTTAATGCTTCACCTGCACGTGTCTCGTGAACTTGAATGCCCGGTCTCAAGAACTGACTATGAGCCGAGACTAGATTTCCATGCTCGGAACTTAATCACGGGGGACTTCTTCTTACACCTTGGGCAATAGGAGGAGGGATAATTGATAATGAGGCCACACTTGGGCCGGACTAAGATGAGGCGCAATTTGGCTACCTCGAAACTAGACTTAGCATGGTGTAACCCCACATGTGGGTACGAAAGCGTAACTTGCTCTGATACCATGAAGAAATGGCAGTGTACTGGCTGAAGCCTCCCATGCTTTGTGAGGTAAATTTCATTAGAATATATAGTCATATACAATGTTCTAAGTATGGAATCTATCTATACATGATCTGTATAAAGTAAGCTATAATGACAAATATTCCTACAGTATGTGCTAATCTTCTCTATTAATGCAGAAGAAATATTTGGCAGGTTAATAATATTTTTCAGCTATACATACAATTAAGCTATAATGACAAATATTCCTACAAGATGTGCTAATCTTCTCTATTAATACAGAAGAAATATTTGGCAGGTTAATACTAATTTTCGGTTGTACATACAGTTTTTATAATTTATTTTTTCTTTTTCTTTGGGTTCATGATATTATATCATTCAGTCATCCGGTCAAACTATCTAAAAAAAAAATACAACACATTGTATATATCTCTGCCTTCCAAATTCATATCTGAAGAGATTAGAGTTTTAGAGAAAATGGAGATAGCCCTGAGATTATTCGATCGTAAGGTTGTGACGGCGGTCGCGGTTGTGTTCTTTCTGAGGCTGGTGTTCCGGCTGTACAATACGCTTGTCGTGAAGCCGAGGAAGCTCCGCCAAATGCTCAAGGAGCAAGGGATCGATGGGCCGCACCAGACCCTACTGCTCGGGAACATTAGGGAAATAAGAAAGGCAAGGACCTCTAGTTCCCCGAAGGCCTCCCCGGGGGTGAAGCCCATCCACCACGACTGTGCCGGGGCCCTCTTCCCGTTCTTCGAACAATGGAGGAAGCAATATGGTAAGCTCTCCCTCCTCTCTCTTTCCTTTCCCTCTATTTTTCCGAATCCAAATAAAAAGTCGGCAATTGTCTTTTTTAATTTTCCAATGAAATTATCATATCGACTATTAATTCAATAGTCCGATTCCTTATATTAAATTTCTATATATAATTTCTTTCCTCATAAATTTAAGACCTCTCTTCTTTTTGAAAGCCAACAGTTCTAAGCCAAAGCATTCACATGAAGCTCTATCTCTCATCATGTATAAATCTTGCATTGCAGCATTTTGGCACGGTTCCTCGTATAATTAAAAGGTTTTATGATAAAATTTTCCATACATCGTTCCTTTTTCGTGTCTTTTTTATTATTTAATTTATGGATCTCTTTATAATTAGATATTTTTTTATAACATTACGTTAATTAAGACTAATTTTCACTTAGGCATCGAATTTAGTTCATCCCACAAGGTGCTCCGAGCGAAGAGATTTTTCTTATTTTAAAAAAGAGTTAATTATTTAAATAGAGTGACGAAATAATATTCAAAATATTGGCTTTTGTGTCACAGCCAAGAAGTCCACCTTGGCAGCTGTTTGGTCAATTATTTTCATCTAGATTTCCCATTTGCTTTCTTTTGCTTCGGGACCCTTTTCACTTTGGACGTTCCACGGGGTGCTCATCCCTTTCTGATATGACTTACAACTACCAAATATCAACATATTTTGCTAAAATGTAAATCGAAGCTCTTAGATTTTTCATCCAACATAGATATGTTATTTAGATATAAATTTTAAAAATAAGCGAAACCTATTACCCGTAATTGCCGGTCCAGTTACTATGGGATTGGGCTCCATGTCAAGCAGTTCACCTTCATTCGTACTTAATGTAAAGTTCCGTCATTTTATCGATCATTGATGAACCAACAAGAAATTTGGCCTGCGCTTTTTGGATTTCATTTTTGGATAAGAAGCATGTGCATTGAGCTTTCGTTCGATCACATAATTTTCCTTGATGATGATCTGTGTGTGACTAGCGAAGTAAAAAAATTGTTTAGCACTTCCCCCGAAAATCCAATAAAATCGGCCTGGTGATTGAGACAGAAGAAAAAGGATTCTCGAATGAATTATTCAGACCAAACGAATGAAGACAAAAACTGGGGTCCTCCATTATTTGATCTCCCGGGTAAAAAAATCTGGTCCATTAGAAAATTAATGATGGAACTAATTCTAATGGTGAGTGAAATCAATGAAGATGCAAAAGGAAGTTGGTGCAGTAAAATTATTCTCAATTTAGAATTACGATGTTTCGAATTTAATTCTCATTAGAATTTTATAATTTTTTTATTTTATTTTTTTATCACTTATAAATTTTTAAATCTCTTTTATAATCGAAAAAAAATTGATGGAGTATGTTTTTATTTTATTTTTTTTGGGAGCAGGTGAAATGTTTGTGTTTGGACTGGGTAACACACAAATAGTGTACGTGAAGCAGCCAGACGTGGTGAAGGACATGACCACCTGCACCTCCCTCGACCTTGGAAAGCCGTCGTACCAGCACAAGGAGCGTGGCCCGCTTCTCGGCCAGGGCATCCTCACCTCCAACGGCACCGTCTGGGCGCACCAGAGGAAGATACTCGCCCCCGAACTCTCCATGGAGAAGGTCAAGGTACGTACGCATGCGTTAACACACATATATCTACACATGACGTACGGCCCCCCTCATTAAAAGGTTATTGATTTGATCCTAGAACTTAATTTTGACGTCGATCGGGGAATGGTGCAAATTTCTCTAGGGAATGGTGGGTCTGGTGAACGAGTCGACATCCACACTGGTGAAGTCATGGAAGAGCCTTGTCGAGGACGGTGCGGGGGCGGCAGATATCAACATCGACGAGCACATGAGGAGCTTCTCCGGAGACGTGATCTCGAGGGCCTGCTTCGGGAGCAACTACGCCAAGGGAAAGGAGATCTTCGTGAAGCTCAGAGCTCTCAAGGAGGCCATGTCCAAGAAGGTCCTGTCCACCGGCATCCCCGGGATGAGGTACATCCCGACGAAGAGCAACCGGGAGGGGTTGGGCCCTGGAGAAGGAGATGAAGACGCTGATCCTGGACGTGGTGAAGGAGAGGCAGGCGGCCGCCTACGAGAAGGACCTACTCCAGATGGTGCTCGAGGGCGCCAAGAACAGCGACCTGAGCCAGGAGGCCGCCAACCGGTTCATCGTCGACAACTGCAAGAACATATACCTGGCCGGGTTCGAGACCACCGCTGTATCCGCCACGTGGAGCCTCATGCTCCTCGCTGCCTACCCTGAATGGCAGGACCGTGTCCGATCTGAGGCCCTCGAGATCTGCGGCAGCCACCTCCCTGACTCCGACATGCTCCGCAAGATGAAGCAGGTCGGGCGAATACTACATTCTAATCTCATCAACATTGGAGATATATATTATGAAACATGTAATATTTCGAACAAAACCTAAACTTAATTTCCCGCTCTTTTGCTTGCAGCTCAACATGGTGATCCATGAGTCGCTCCGGCTGTACTCCCCAGTGCCGGTTGTCTCGAGAGAGGCCCTAAAGGACATGAAGTTCGGGGACCTCAAGGTGCCCGAGGGAGTAAACGTGTGGAGCCTGGTGCTGAATCTGCACACCGACCCGGAAATCTGGGGCCCAGACGCTTTCGAGTTCAACCCCGAGAGGTTCGCCAACGGGATTACTGGCGCCTGCAAGCTCCCCCACCTGTACATGCCCTTCGGCGTTGGGCCCCGGGTGTGCCTCGGGCAGAACCTTGCGATGGTAGAGCTCAAGATCCTTCTTTCTCAGCTCGTGTGCAACTTCTCCTTCACCCTTTCCCCCAAGTACGTCCACTCCCCGGCTATTCGGCTGGTCATCGAGCCCGAATTCGGAGTCAATATAATGGTGAAGAAGTTGCGATAGCCGTCAACCATCGAGTTCCGATCTAACCAATTCCATATCTATCGATCAGACAAACCCTATATGACTTTGTTTCACCCATCCCTTTCGGTTTTTCCTTTTCCTAAATCGGCCATACATCCTTTTACTGTATCAATTGCTTTGAATCTCTGTAAGTTCTATACGCTATCCATTCTCTCAGGTTGAGTTGGACGGATGGGCCTCTTAAGCGAGGGTTATGGTAGCTCGGTATTCGGTCCGATTAAGAAAAATTCCTTTTTTTTTTTCTTTTCATATATTCGGTGATATCATGAAACGTCCTCAATTCATTACCTGATATTAATATCCGTTGGGAATTCAACTTTCATTGGTCACGAGTACTTCAAGTGTATAAGATGATTATTTCCGAACACAATCTCAACCCGACAAAAAATTAGACTAAAAGAAGATGGATAATAGTCCATCTAGCTTTCTCAACCTTCCCAATGGGCCAAAACCATCACTGGCCATTTCTCACCCACCCAAGAGAGCCTTTTAAGCCCGTTATTGTTCCTTCCTCTTTAGTGCGTTCGGAAGTTCAATTGGCCCAAATTAATTTAGATTTGCATGGGTTATGCTCCTTCCTTTATTCATAAACTCGGTGAATAATTTGTCGAATCCTAGACACATGCCAACTTGTTCTGTCCACATGCAACAGATGAATCTCCTTCAAATGGTTGAGGAAGCAACCATCAGTAGAGTCTTTTCGCATCTAATCAGATCCAAATCCGTAGCCAAAATCTTCTCCTGCAGCTTTAGGTCGGAATAACCTCTTACATAACTGCTATATCGAGACTACTGCGCATGCTGAAAGCGGACGATGTCCGCGGAGCTGGAGCGAGTACCAGTAGGGTCATCACGAGTATATTCCCCCCGAGCAGTTGGACACAAAACAAAACGAAACAAAAGAACAGGGAAAATCAATCTTTGGTGGATCTTTTTTTCCTTAGCATAGGATTCCTCCGAGAGTACATGCAAAGGCATGTGGTGTCTAGGAATAAAATAAGACACCCCATTTCCTTTGTTGGCATGGGGTTCAACCTCCCACAACATGTGCACCTACTATTATTAATATTACGATTTCTTTTTTATTAATTCTGGAAAAGGTAATTCAACATTACAATGTAAATAATAGACATATATATATATATATATATGTATGAAGATAGAAATATGGTGGGTCCACCTAATGGCCTCAAAAAGACCGAATTAATTAATGTAATTCTCTCTGATTTAATAGTTTTTAAATTTTCAATTTTCAATGAATTACAAATTCTGGGCCGGTCATTCGTTGTTTTGAATTAATATACTTTATTTGCTTCTCATAAAATAAATTAAATCATTTTATTATGAATATGAAATATATTTATTTTTAAACAATAAATTAAATCATATATATTTTATTAGATATTAAATATATTTGATTTTCAACAAACAAATCAAATAAGAAGTATACTTTGACAAACAAAGTATATTTTTAACAAACAAAATACATTTGCTAGTTGTGTGCTCTTTAACTTAGACTTAGGGAACACCGATTTCTGTAAGCTATACTAGGTAGTGCTACGCTGACAGGACCAACGCTTACACTGGTTGTTCAATTCGTCTAATATGTTCACGATTGAACACAAGAGTCCAAACATTGCGTAGTGGATACAGCAAGGTTGCCACTATTGATGCTCACCATTTAACTATAAGAAAAATCATATCCCTTTTAGATATTTTGTATGATACATTATAAAAGATGTGTCTATTATCAAACATGGAGGTGAATTGTTCAATTATTTTTACTTTTCTTTTCATTTATGATTCTAGATTTTAAATATGAAAATTGGGACCTATCCACTTGCTTTTGGATATTAATTATTAATCGTTGATGGTTCTTGAAGATGAATTACATAAATATTTTTTGACCGTTATTAATAGTTCCTAAATCTTATATCACTTTTAGCTTGCATTTGTTTTTAAGTTGGATAATGATCCAACTCAACTTTATTTTGTAGAACAATTGTAAGTGTTGACAAATATATTGATATTTGAAAATATATATATATATATACACGTATGTATATATAAATATGAAAGTAGATGCAAAATTTATTATTAAAAATTAATATGTCTATATCGATGTGAAAATAAATGAAAATTTTATTATTAAAAAAATTATTATAAAAATAATTAAAAAAAGTATGAAAAAGAATTATTGGTAATGGACATTTCCACCAAAATAGGAATCCACTTTTTCAACCTTTAAGGGAATTTACATTACCACTTCCGAGAGAATGTGAAGGTGAGAATTTAAATTATCACAGCCTAACCAAACATGAAAATCTAGTGAGTCCCAGGAAAAATAATTTACATTCATGAAAATATGGATGGATTTTCACTCACCAAACGCACTCTAAATGACAGAAAAAACAGAGCAGTAATAATTATATTAATTATATTGTTAAATTTAGTAAAGAATAGAATTGAATTGAATAATTTATTTACTTGAAAACCAAATAAAACCACATAATTGATATTCTAGTTTGTGCCAAGGCACAGGCGGACTAATATTAAAAGAAAGTTAATTTTCTCCAGGTGGTCACCCTCGCCTTAAAATATTTGTCTTTTGGCAAAGCAAAATGCCTTTCTACAATGCCACCAACCACACAGGTCACAACTGGGGATCCCCCAATTATGCCTTATGCTCTGCCCACTTGCCAATTATACCATTTGCTGTCCCCATCCCAACTCCCAAAAAGACCGGAGGAAAAGAAAAATTTATAACTCTACGAGAGATACCTCTTGCCCCGCAAAATTCTATCCGATACAAACGGATTATTCAGATCCGAAACAATTACAATCATTAATTGTACAATTCCACCAGCAAGTTGTGTCTCCGAGTAAGCTGCAGTGGCACCCCGTGTAACGAGGAGAAGCCGCTGCAGTTTATGGCAAAGATCTCTCGGCCAACGTCGACAATCCGAGGACAGGATCACCGAAAAGCTTCTCCCCTCAAGGAAAGGGGAAAATGAGAGGGAAACATGATGATATACTATAGAACTCAATAATACATTTCTTTGGGATATAAATTGTTTCAACATAACTATATATATATATATATATATATATATTCCACACCCCTCAACATATAACTAACACAAGAATAAATCCAATGAAACCTTTTTTTTTTCTTTTTAAGTTTTACAGGGAAAAAAAAACTGACCTCACAAGACCTAAACCTAATGGTGAAGAAGGAAGATTACAGGACATATTTTTTTTTCTTTGGCTTTTTCTCCCCATCAATTATATCCATCCATCTGTTCAAATGTAATTATGAGAAATAAAGAGAAGAAAGCACCAAAATCTCACCATGATGAATAACTGTTAGCCTACGCTTCATTTTCATCCCTCCACACGGGACTGATGCAATCGTGAAATATATTTGGGCACGAGTCGGTGAAGCTTAGAGGACACCAGTTTTGTAGGAGAGATGGATTAGAGGATATCAGCGTCCCGTTTTCGCACGTTTCATTCCACTTGAATTGAAGGGAGAGACACTGCCGCTGGGCCCCGGGCTTTCTTCCCTGTAATTAGAGTTCAGCATCGCGAGCTCACGCAACTGTTGCCTCTTGATGTAATCCTGTGACTCGTCCTGCATGTGAGTATTGTGAAGATTTCATTAGCCTACAGACATATGTACTGCAGTAATGACTAAACTGATCTCTGAAAATTTATTCAAGAGATGTTAAAGCAGAAACTCATAAACATATTGAAGTCAATGGACTGTGTTTGGTTCTGGAAAGTTGTTTCTGTTCTCTTGATGATCCATGAAAACAATAGCTTAGCATTCGCTGTGGGTGCGAGCACGAGCTACCCCTATCAGTTCGATTCGAAGTAGACAAGCAAAATAAAGCATCAAGTACGGAAGAACAAGCAAAATGGAGAAAACTAAATTTATCTGCTAACAGTGACAGGGTTATTCACCAAAAAAAAAAAATGAAAAAAAGAAAGAAGCAGTGCAGGGTTATAAAAGGAGACAATAAGGAGTGCAATACCACTGGTTTGAGAAGTTCCTCGATTATTTCCTGGGCTTGTCTGAGTCTAATGTCGACTATATTGGCAGGTAAATCGGCCTCGATTAAGATGTGCAGTGGCTCATTAAGATGCTCATATCCTGGTCTTCCCCTGAGCTTCTCTTCCTAGAACATTTAAAACACAGGTTACAATATTAAGTTGACAAGAATACATAAAACTATCACAACTTCATTTAATTAAATTTTCGACCTTGAAGGATAAAATAGTATGTTTAAGTTACCTTATCAGGGTCCTTTATAGAACCCTTCCCTCTAATGTACACACGGCAACCTGTTGTAGCTTCCACCCGTTTAAGTGAATTGCCTCTTGGACCCAAAAGTCGCCCAACAAAATTAAACTGAAGCGACAGTCAGACGTAAATGCC
Organism: Punica granatum; assembly: GCF_007655135.1. Classification (NCBI taxonomy): domain Eukaryota; kingdom Viridiplantae; phylum Streptophyta; class Magnoliopsida; order Myrtales; family Lythraceae; genus Punica; species Punica granatum. Next base: position 7,377,816 of record NC_045131.1, read on the forward strand.
TCAGTACATCTCAAAAGGAGAAGGAAAAAAGTAATGCTTGTCAAAGTTTCTGAATTGAAAGGGCTACAGCGAACTTACATTTGGATAAGTATCTACAGGGATTTCCAAGCGCAGGATCCTCTTTACCGTGAATGAGCTAGGACTGGCAGGCGCCCCTTGCCAGTCCATGGTCATTCCAGGGGGACCACTTAACCTCTGTCAAGCAATTTTGACAGTGTCAAAAATTTTATATGATGGAATCTCAACATGGTGTTTGAAGCTTACATAAGAGCAATGCCCTGTTGCAATACATTGATACAACTATATAATACTTCCAGGGAAAATCAAAATGAGCTGAAATTCCTATGGTGGACATGGTCATTCAGCTTTAGTTTGGTAGATTGCTCCCGTTCGGTTTTGTAATTTGATGTCATCAATTGCATGTCCTGCTCCTAAAAGGCTAGAACATATAGCATGCCAATAACTAAGTTGGCACTCCTAAGATTAAGTGTCCATATTAGGTTTTCACAAATATCTTCCTTAGTCACTTTAGGGAGTGAAAATACAGATGGCACATAAGTTCCCAAAGAAGCAGCTTCCTAGCAAATTTTATTTGTAATAAATCTAATCAGACTTTTCGGCTGAGTTTTGAGACATGGAGAGAGTGTCCACCCTCTGCCATGTTTTCTACATGACATGCTTTTGATTGCCCCCAAAATAAAATACCACAAAGCAGAAGAAAAATTAGAACAACGATAGAACTTCATGCTGGACAATATGTTTAGAGAAAAACAAATGTAGAGGACAAAATCATAGGGCATCTTAGGCAACAACAAAAGCTACTCTTAGAATACTAAACAAAGAATGAGATGATTTATTGTTTCCCTGAAGTAGTAGGAATATCATAAAGTCAAAGGTGCCAAAGCCAGCATATTTCTATTATAAGCGATTCCACACAAAAAATGCAATCATACTACAATAACATATGTAACTTAATAGAATCAAATGTAAAGATGAAAGTATTGCCAGCTTCTACACAGATAAGCACATCCAAATGGGAAAAGAAAAACCAACAGAGTGAACATGGTTGAAAGTTGAAACTTCCACCAGCCATACATACGTCTGATAAGTAAAATGAAGTGCCAAAAGAATAGGTTCGGTTCATCTATACAAGTGTACCTCTTGAGGAAGACCATTCCAGCCACCTAATCCTGGAGCAGATACATTTGACATAAGATTCGAAGAAGCCATGGGACTAGGGCTTCTGTATCTCAGTCTGTCAAAATCATTAAAGCCTTGGTTTGATAACATCCCAGAAACCCGCAATATCTCTGCAGTGAATTAACATTCAGTAAATAGTCTTCGAACTCTCATGCATTGATAACAGTGAAAAAAAGGAGCAGAAACATGAAAAACTTCTCCAGAGGAATTAAATGACATGAAGCGTGCTGAAGAATGGTCAGTTGCCTATCATTAAGAAATGAAGAAAAGAAACAAGTGAGATTTCAAAAGAGTATAGATGTTTCTCCTATTCGTTTTTATGGGAATCCTCGGGTATGAAGAGAAGCAACATTTCTTGACAGCCTTATTTCCCAAGGTCGGGAGAGAAGCGCAGGTGATTGCTTCTCCGAACTGCGAGATAAGAACTTCCTCTGAGTAAATTAACATCGAGCATACTTCACATATATAAATGAACTTGAGATTATTCACTAAAACAGCCTTCTCCAAATCGAAAATGGTGAGAGCTGCATAACCCAGAGAATCAGATCTTCAGCAAAGAAGCTTCTGGGTTTCAGGACAGAAACCATAGTTCTTCCTGTTCTAAACTCCTGTTCGCAGAGTGTCTGGTAGGGTATGGTACTTTGAGACTCCATCATAAATTGGATATCCAATCAAATATGCCTGAAACTACATTTTTTTTTTCCCTCACGGATGCAATGCAACCGCTGATATCTTAGTCTTGATCGATATCGTACTTCTGCTCCTCCATCATATCTGACTCAAAATCCTCCCCATTACAGATACAGAATCACGAAACTAGTACCAATCACACTTGCATCACGCTACTTATCCAAGGGCACCGCCCTCTTCTCCTCATATTCAACTAATTATCCAATAACATTCTTTCTGAACAAGCACCAAAATACTCTTTTTAAATGGCGCCAGAGACAGAACCTTTAATGCAAAAGTATTGCCCAAATCAAAGAAGGCTCTAACTTCGTAGCAATTATCTTCCCTCCTCGACATAAAAGGTTGTTTTCAAGCTCCATTTCCAAGTACTTTGATCAGTCGACAGTGCCATCTCCCACCAGTTCATCGGCACCCACCATTGCATATCACGGTCATTATCGTTGTTTGAGGGACCATGGAATTTGAATGCTAAACTCTGAAGGATGACTTCATCGTACAAGAAAGACGATCGCCAAACTCAAAAGGCAGTGCCACCGACTGTGCTTGTTGACTTAGTTCAGAATCCACCAGACAGCCAACTTCAAAAATCAAGCTCAAGTCGAAATACTCGGGGAAAAAAGGCTGATGCTTCACAGTTCAAAAAAAATAAGACACAGTAAAGAGACAGGGCAGTCTATGCAATCAGTCGATACTCAAACTGATCTATGCACATGCACAGGGGCCCTAGCAAAAGCGAGTGAGACAAACACATGAACAGATTACACAGATCCAAAAATAAGGAGATTAAGCGAATATTGGACCTTGATTAAGGAGTCTGCTGCAATTGGGAAGAACCTGCATGAAGGGCCCGAGCTTCTGATGCTCTGCCAACAGCTCTGACAAGTACTGACTGCAAAAGAGAACCCAACCCGGATCAAGAAATGGACAACACAATCAACTCATGCCACAGAAAGATCAAAGATTGTCACAAACCCATCGGAAATTTCCGAGATTGATTGATGAGTAGCAGTAGCAGCAGCAGTTGAGGGAGCATACCTGTCAACATCCGAGCTGCTTCTAATCTGTGGAGAAGCGGCTCTAGCTGGGGAGAAGTTGGGATTATACAAACCTGACATGGCCTTCCTCCTTCCCTTTTTCCCTCCTGCAGCTGTTTTTCAAGAAAGTTCGATTTTTGAACGAGCAAAAGAATGGGAATGGAGGAAGGAAGGGTTTTAGCTGCTCTTGCTGCTGCTGCTGCTGCTGCAGGTGGAGGAGGAGGAGGAGAAGGGAAAAGGGGAAGATAGACACACAAAACCCAAATACGTACACCATCAATAAAGGGCTGTCTGTGATAATAATAATTGTATTCTAATTATAATTAAAAAAGGGCAGATAATAAATAAATATTGGACAAAAAAAAAAACTGTCGAAGAGGGGTCGACACTCGGCACAGCAGCTCTGCGTCTGCGTGAAATATGTTTTGCAGAATGAAAAGAAAGGCAACCCTACAAAATCCTTAATTTAATTTTTCCGACCTTTTCACTGTCTGTCAGTTCCCTTTCCATTTAACTGTCCCCAAGAAGGGCAAGAACTATAAAACCCCACTTCACCTGGGCAATCTCCTTTCTTTTTCTCCTTTTCTTTTTCCCTCTTATTTTCTTGATTTTATTTATTATTTTCAATTTACTTTCTCCTGTGAGTCGTCCTCAAGTAAATATGAGATTTTTTCGGAGACTCATTTTGAGCTGAAAAATGGGGGAAGGAAAAAAAAAAAAAGACATGAGCAGGAAAAGTCACACGTCGCTGAATTCAATTGGCTACCATTATTACAAGGCGAAACACTCCATATAAAGAGAGAGAGAGAGAGTTTATGGAAACTCAAAGCTAAAATGGTATCACGCCAACCGCACGCTCCGTCAAACTTTAAATCTACCCAGTCGGGGCAGAACATTGCTGTCGTCCGCCGTTTGCCTGCCGCAGTTAAAACTTCGGGAGCGAATGAATGGTAAATCGGACTTGCACTAACAAAAACATGATCATTGAGTTTTTGCTTATACTGTGGAAGGTGTGTGATGGTGAAGTTTTCTATCATCAAGAGCTTTTACTGTGGGGGTTAAGCAATGGCAAAGACCAAGTGTTTTTGGGAGTGAAAGGTTAATAGGTGGGAATATGGATGAAGGAGGAGAGGACACGTGGGCAAGTCTTCAACAAAATCAAAGGGGCTTCTGTGTATGTATAAGCAAATTGTCCCCAGCATGGATGATGATGTTGCCTGAGCTGTTCCAGCTGGATCCTCTCTCTCTTTTTTTTTTTCCCTTATTTTGAAAGCATAGATTGCTACCACCAACTTTGCCATCTTGAGAACTACTAAACAAACTATCCCAATATCAAAAAAATAAAAATAAAAATTATAACCTTGCAGTTGCTCTCCCTCTGCCTTTTTTTTTTTTTTTGGTTGAAGCAATTGCTCTATTGAATTGAGGATTCTGTAGCAGAATCCTACGTCGTCGTTTTCTGTCGAGGTGGTGGTTTTTTATGTACAGCTTAGTTTGTCCCATTCTTGCCATTTGTAGGTTTGTCTTTCTTGTATGTCTTAAATTCTAGCTTCATAATTTCATATATTTCCTGTAAATGCCTTCATTTAATGTAGAATTTTAGTAATGGTTCCGGTCAATTTGTTCTGCGAAAATCTTATCCTAATTAATATTGGATTTATTTCTTTACAATGCTAGCTTGACTTTAGAGAAAATATCACAATTTTTGAGGCACCACGCAGTAGATTTTAAAATGAATGGAAGAATCAAATAAGGGGAAAATTCAAAAGGCGAAGTTCCAAAAACACTCGAGGGCATTTGAATCGTGGGAAAATTTCAATTTTTTTTTAAGTATAATTCATGCTTTCTCATCCATTTCCATACGTTTGGACGAAAAATTTTAAACCAGGAAAGTAGTCCACGGTTAAAATTATCCTGCCATAGGTGGGAAAAGCTTTCGTTTGAGAGTGCGGTAATTGTAACATAAGTGCTTTTCAGTTGATATATAAGCAGAATCGACGTTTAGTAAACTATTTCAAAATCATGATTTAATTGATTCCAGTGACTGAAAACGTAATCTTCTCCAGTAAATTTATAAGTGCTTATAAAATATATTTCTGCTTATTCTATGTTTTCAACATTAATACTATTTTTAACAGTTTCAAATTATTATCTCCAAAAAACTTTTACTTATTATGATATCAACACTTATTTTTCAGCAACAACAGCACTCCCAAAGCGACCATCACTCTCATTAATAAATTATATATTATATTTTGGGTAACAAATTAAATTAAATATTATTTTGTTACTCACTTTTTTAGTAATTCATTACACTTACCAATCGCAACAATATCATATTTTTTTTTATATATTCTTAGGAGAATGGTTCCATAATAAATTTTTAAAATCTTAACATTTCGGTAATCTAACAGTACTCGAACAAAACGGCCACTTGTACTTTCACGCACCCAAGTTATTGTTGGCTTCCTATTATATCGCATTTCTCTAATTAATTACTATCATATAATGGATCCAATATTATTTCGAGTTGTTCCCGTTTACATCCAAGTTGAAATATCTAATTTAGTTTCCTCGTATTGTCCTAAATATCATTCTATTTTAAACTTAGAAAGCATTAATTGAGATTACTTGACAAAGATATTAATTGAAATTCAGCTGAAGAACGTGGTTAGGATACTATGGGAGTAACGAGAAGGAAGACTCCAAAGATAGATTTTATCACCCCATGATAGATTCCAGTGCGATCGACTAGTGATGTCGACCGGGGGTTAATTTTGAGCAGTGAGACATTAATGTCTTAACCAAATACAAGGAAAGAGATGCTAAGGGACTAGAAGAATTTTGGATGTGGATGACAATCAGCGATTGTTAATATTATACATCATCCATTTAATTAAATAAATAATTTTAAATATAAACACAATAAATCATTGTTTTCGCACAGTGCACACCAATTATTCATATTTCATAAATAAAAGCAACTAGTTTGACTTTTCTTTTATATCTTTTGGATTGTCTAGCACCCAAAAAGGATCTAATTCATGAAAGAAATAGTACCAAAACCTCGCAAACTCGTATAAATTTTATAGTTCATGTGAAGTGACATCCCGACCTGACAATCCTCGCTAATCAACTTAAACTTTCAGACACATCTCAGATTTCCAAGATAACCAATTTACAACGGATCCAACAATTCCACATGACAAATGAAAGCTCTAACAAAATCGAGATGGTACATAAAAGAGTTATACTGGAACTTCAGAGGTACGAGCTAGGAGAGGCGGGATCCTTCGAGCTTTAATTAATCTATGTAGTATCTCGTATGATACTCGATTAATACGAAATAAAGTATGTATCCTCCATCAATCTATGCGTGCACAAGTATGTATTGCTGAGAATACTTTTTCGCGACTTTACTTAGGCTAAGAGGGTTTTGTAATTAAACCTCTCGTGAGAAAGCGTTGAGCTAGCAGACTTAATTTGAATCATAGAAATGCGCACGCAAAATTGAAAAGAGGGGTCTTTGTGAAGCAGCAAGCAAAGCATGAACCGCTAGAGGCCCAGCCAGCGTCGTACGATAATTTCAGTCATTTATGGGCTTTGTTGAGGGCCACATTGGGCTCAATATTGAACTCAGATTACCAGTTTGGTACGATTAAAGATATATTTAATTGATGTGGTCATGTGAGAGGCAAATGTTGGTCAGGTCTTGGCCTTGTTTGACCTCGTGAAGCGTGCCATTCGATTTTTCTTCATAGACGAGACATTTCGGTTTTGTTCAGACACGATGAATGCTTATGTTTAGACTTATTGAGCCAAAAACACCCCTTGCTTCTTTTAATTTTCTCTCGAAGTTCAATAATTCGGGACTCTATGGCAAAAATAAAAACTAATAAGGTTCAGAGAGTATTATGATCAGAGGCTCGCTGAATGTGGCAGTAGAATTTCTAATGATTTGTACATCTAATGCTATCCATGGGGTTACGCAGGAAACCTATGCATCAAAGGTTGCCCTCGGGGTACTGACTCCAAATGCAACTCCTTTCCTGAGGCCGTTAGATGATCAGAATCTCGCTCTATCGCGTCTCCAATTTCTGATCTGCATTGGGTGAAATTTGTGTATCTCGACTAGGAAAGCCGCGATTGTCAGCTTAGGAAGATTCATGCCTACGGACGAGCGAACCTTATAGGCGGAAAAACTCGTAGAATGAACAACAGAAATGTCCCCGTACATACGGATGTCCAAATGAGTGTCGAGTGAGAGGTTACAGTCTTACAGAAAGTTTTCTTGCGTATAACAGATGTTAGATTTGGGAAATATATCCGCTCGGGAGACGGCTTGATTTCATCGAGCAAGTAATCGTCCTTTATAATTTTCTTTTTTCCTTCTTTTTTCTCAGGTGACATGTTATCCGCTGAAGTATTAACTATAAATAATATTATCTAAATTTCCGAATTACAATATACCTGCATTGTACAGGTATGAAATATGAATCACTTGGGCAATGGCAATTACAGGTTGGAAAAAAAAATTACAAACAAATTGATGGGTCATCCAAATTTTTGTGTGGTCGGGCTTGATCATTCGAAGTGTTTGAGAACATTCACGAGCCCTCTAGAAGCTCGCGGCGCCTTGCGTATTTTTCTAGTGCTTTCTAGTCATAACCAATCACCGGAAGTGATTCTGTGGGTCACGTCGAATATATGTGACCTTGCAGACTCTATATATAACGGTAACGGGTTTGCCTTCTCATTCGTATTATCAAATGGTACTTGAGAGAATAATTTCTCTTTCTATCTACATTAGGTTCGTGTCCTATCGGCTAATCATCTCGACTGTGACTCATTTTGGACAGTGAGAGATCCATGTCTTGATCCAAAACAAGGAAAGAAAACTAATTAAGGGACTAGAAGAATTCTGGATGTAGATTAGATCAACCTTATTGGACATTAAGGTTGGATTTTTTTTTGTTTGAATGTAAATGTATATATTGTCTAATATATGTAACACCATATGAGGCTATAAATACAAGAAAGAAAAAAAAAATCTTGGAAACATTGGACACAATCAGTGCTTGTTAATATTATACACTATTCCTTTATTTAAATATTTTTTTTTTGTTACAAAGGAGACTCAATACCCAGTACAATGAAAAAGAAATTCCAAATAACTAATAAAAAGACACAGGTAGTCCCACTAGATATTGAACCTGCGATCTCTAGGTCAACAGACGATGCGTGCACTACTGCGCTATATCTTCTTTTAATTAAAATAATTTTTTTTATATACGTGTAAATTATAAACTAAATAAATTTTTCTTTTTTTATGCACATGCGGACAATTATTCATGGTTCATATGAAAAAGCGACTAATTTGACTTTTCTTTTATGTCTTTTGGATCGTTTAGTATATTCACAAAAAAAAACTTAATTAGTAAAACATATATACTCTAAAACTTGACCAATTCAAATAAATTATATAGTTTATGTGAAGTTACTTTCTCATCTCACAATCCACATTAATCAACTTAATTTTTCATATAGTTGTCGAACTCTCATGCAATCAGTTTAAATTGCAAGAATTCTCATGATAAATTAGAGTAAGATAGTACCAAAAAAGTTTTACCCAAACTTTACAGGTACGAGCAAAGGTGGAAATCCTCCGAGCCGCATAATACTTCATTAATACGAAACAAAGTACATATTCTCGATTGATCTACGAGTGTAGAAGTATATATTGCTGAGAACACTTACGGCCACATACGTAGGCAGAGGGTTTTCTAATTATACCTCTCGTGAGGAAGCGTCAAGCTGGCTGCAGACTTAATTTGAATCATAGAAATGCACACACAAAAGCTAGAGAAGATCTTAATCAGAAAAAAGGGGTCTTTCTGAGGCAGCAAATAAACATGATCCAAGTGTAGTGCGGTGGCTCATATCCTCGCATGTCAATTTAGTGGTCGCAAGTTCGATATTTAGTGGGATTATCCGTACTCTTTTATTAATTATTTATGATTTTTCTTTCATTGTATTAGGTTTTAGACATTCTTTTATCGAAAAATATAAAACATGATTCACGAGTAGCCCAGCCTGCATCGTACAATAATTTCAGCCAAATATGGGGCTTTTGTTATTGGTCGTGGATTCCATCCGTTAACAATAAATCTGTGCTCCACACACCACTCAGTGCACTCTTGTCGTGCCTTGACCCACCGAGTGAACACAGCCAAACAGCAGCCACGGTTGACTGACATTTAGTTTTACATTTTCATCATTCCTGAGATCAGTGGAGACCTGAGAAGCTAACTGAAGCTGAAAACATGGAGCAGGAGAAGGACTCAGGCTTGTCGGGAATGGACTATCAGGTGTTCCTGAGTTTCAAAGGCTCTGACACTCGCCGGGGATTCACCGACTGCCTGTACCATTTCATGGTGGATGCTGGGATCCGTGTGTTCAGAGACAATGAGGAGCTCCATGCTGGCGATAGGATTGAGGAGATCCTGAGGATGATTAACAACTCCATAGTCTGCATTCCAATCCTCTCCAAGAACTACGCCGCCAGCAAATGGTGCCTCCGGGAGCTTGCGAAGATGGTGGAGTTCAAGAAGGAGATCGTGCCCATTTTTTACGACGTCACGCCAGACGATGTACGCCTTAAAACGAGCATATACAGCGGTGCTATAAGGGCCCACAAGAAGAATATGCTGTCCGAGAAGGACCAATGGGAGAATGCTCTTAAGGAGGTTGCCCATATCAAGGGACGCGAACTGAAAGATTCTGGGTGGGTAAATTAGTTAGTTAGTTAGTTCATTCTTTGATTGTTAGTCAGAACATGGTAGTCATTTTGCGTTTGTTTATGTATGCTTGATTGAGATGCAGTGCAGTATATATCCGATGTTTCCCGTTCGAAAATTTGATTGCTCGATTTTCTTTTCCCTATCCTATATGTGGCAGTTTCGGAGAATCCTGCAAATCAATTGTGAAAGAGGTTTCGGATAAGCTGAAGGTAAAGCATAAGATCGTCAGCGAACACTTAGTAGGGTTGGACGATCAGGTTGAGGCTCTTATGAAGTTGCTGGATACTGAATCCCCGGGTGTGAGGTTTGTCGGGATCCATGGGCCGGGGGGCATCGGCAAGACAACTCTTGCAAAGGTTGTCTTCAACCAAATCTCTCCCCAGTTTGATGGTTGCAGCTTTCTTGAAGACGTTCGGGAATCATCCAGGCACGGTTTTGTACATCTGCAGAAACATCTCGTTAACAACCTTCAATCTAAGCAAAGAGACATTCTGGACCATGATGAAGGGATTAAGTTGATTAGAGACATAGTTCGCGGTAAAAAGCTTCTCATAGTTCTTGACGGTATCGATCAAAGAGAGCAAATCGAGAAGCTGGCCGGAAAATCTAGTTGGTATAGTTCAGGAACCAGGATAATAGTCACAACCAGAGACATACGTGTTCTTGCAATCGAAGGGCAGGCTTTAGAAGAAGAAGAAGGGGTTTTAAGGCTGTCTAGAGAGGTTAGGGCTTTGGAAATGGGTGAAATGAATTCAACCCAGGCTCTTCAACTTCTCAGTAGGCATGCATTTGGAAAGGATTCTCCTCCTCCTGACTACCTCGATCTCTCGAATGAAGTCGTTTCCGCTGCTGGGCGACTTCCGTTGTTACTCGAGATCATCGGTTCACCTTCTTCGTGGGAGAAGCAAAGAAGAATGGAGAGAAAAAATCAGGAGATTAAAGAAGTTGCCTCACGAGAACATCCAACGTAAGCTGATGATAAGCTATGAAGCGCTGGATTATCGAACCAAACAAATATTTCTGGACATTGCGTGCTTCTTCATCAACAAGAGTAGAACCAATGCCACGTACTTGTGGAAAGTTTGCAATTTTGATCCAGAGACGGGAATAAAAGAACTTATTTCGACATCACTGGTAAAAGTTGTGGACAGCGATCGGTTATGGATGCACGACCATCTTAGAGATCTTGGAAGGGAAATGGTTTGCCTAGAGAATTTCATGGATATCGGAAAGCGTAGCAGATTGTGGATACATGAGGAGGCGTTGGGCGTCCTGAAGGGCAGGGAGGTACGTAGGACAGATCTCTCTTTTGTTTTCAATATGCTTCGTCCTTGATAAAACAAACAAGTGACAGACACTTACAATTTTAAGTTTGTGGTTGTCTTCACTTAGCTTTAGTTTTGTATTACTCAACAGGGTACAAGAAAGGTCCAAGCACTGTGTCTGTCCCCGGATGAGCGTTTAAGGGACATGTCCTTCACAAATGAAGAGTTTAGACATCTGCCAAATTTGAGGATTCTTGGATTATATGGGTTGAACTTGACAGGGGATTTTGAGCATCTGTTTTCCAAGTTAAGGTGGCTTTCCTGATATTGCTGCCAATCGGAATTTAACGCAACTAATCTGACTCTGGAAAATCTAGTCATTCTGGACCTTTCAAGAAGTCACATAAGCGAGAACTGGGTTGGTTGGAGCCAAATCAAGGTACCGTGCATGCTATACTACGCATTCACTTGTATTTTCTCTGAAAGTTTAGCAAAATCAAGGTTCCGCGCATCCTATACTACGCATTCACTTGTCTTTTCTCTCGTTGTTTCCATTTTGCCGTGCAGATGGGAAGTAACCTGAAAGTTCTAGATCTCACAAGTTGCCAGAAGTTAACTAGAACACCTGATTTCTCAAAGCTCAATGCCTTGGAGAGATTGATTCTTGAAGATTGTAGAAGGCTGTCTAAAATTGGCAGGTCGATTGTGAAGCTAGTGAGACTGAAGCACCTGAATGTCAAGGGATGCGATTCACTGGAAGGTCTACCAAAAGAATTGGATTCTTTAGATGCTTTGGAGGAGATCTTCATGAGAGGGTGCGGTGGTTCTTTTACCCTGCCAAAATCGATCGGTACTTTGAAATCACTGGCAATCCTTGAAGTATCTCGGGTGAAGATCATTGAACTTCCACCCTCTATTACTAGACTGGCAAACCTCAAGCGCCTGTCGTTGTCCCGCTGTTCAAGGGTAAAAAAGCTTCCAGTCTCGTTGGGGGAATTAAAGTCCCTGGTTGAGTTGAATTTATCAAGTACGAAAATCACTGAACTGCCCGATTCAATTGGGAAACTAGTCAATCTCGAGGTCTTGTCTATATCAGAGTGTTCTGGGATCGAGAAACTTCCCGACTCTATTGGAAATCTAATGTCACTGGTGAGGTTGAACATATCACGTACAGTAATAACCAAAATACCCGATTCTATCAGAAATCTGAAAGAGTTGAAAGTGATAGAGATGGCACGGAGTTGCGTAAGGAAGCTACCTAAAGCTATTGGACAGGTTGAGAAGCTCGAAGAGTCACATGCCAAGAGGTGTAAGATGATAGGTGTAGTTCCGGATGAGCTTGAAGAGTTGTCTCAACTAAGAATTTTGGACTTGTCATGCACTGCAGTTTCCACACTGCCTTCCTTGAATAGGCCTACCGTCCTCCACACACTTCACCTTGAATGGTGTGACCATCTTCAAGAGCTACCTGAGCTTCCCTCGAGTTTGATCAGACTACATATGACATCCCTCTCACTACAAAAACTTCCGGATCTCTCAGGGCTGAACAATTTAATCAGTCTGAAGTTATATGATGCCACCTGCATTAGCCCATCAAGTGCATTGCAGCCTTCCAACTTTGATTGGATTAGTAAGCTTTCAAGCTTGGTGACTTTGGAGTTATGCCTTTCCAATATCACCAATCTACCGAAGGATTTCCGAGCCTTTTATCAGCTCAAAAAACTCGAATTGTCTTGCACAAACTTACCAGGAGCACTACAACTTCCCCATTCTTTATCGAAGTTGGTCCTTGGGTATATGCAAGGAAAGAAACTTCCGAACCTCTCTCACTTGAAAAACCTGTCCTATCTGCGTTTGTACAACTGCTCTATAGAAGCTGGATTTGAAAACCTTGCGGTTGGGAAGTTGGAGCCGTTGAACAGCATCGAGATAATGTGTTGCTTTTTTGAAAGATTTGATGCCAGCCATCTGCCTGAAAATTTGGAGAAGTTGACAGTTCATCGGTGTCGGTCCCTCAAGATATTACTCCATCTGTCACGTTTGAAGAATCTAAAGCAACTGTATCTTTCTGAGTGTGAAAAGCTTATGGAGGTTCACGGTCTCGGGGAGCTGCTGTCATTAGAATGGTTGGACGTAGTTGGGTGCCATTCATTGGAAAGTTTAGAGAATCTGTCGAAGCTGGAGAAACTCGAGCTTCTCAATGTAGATGATTGCAGGAAGCTCGTGGACTTCGAAGGTGGTGGCAGAATCAAGTCTATGCAGCACCTGTTGAGAAATAGATACTTGGCACGTGGAACGGACATCCTTTTCAGCAGCGGAAGCCCAACAAGAGCAGTGCAGAGAAGGCATCGAAGGGTGGCATCTTTGTGATTAAGCAGCTGGTTCGCCATTGAAATAAGTCCCGGCTTATTGGAATTATTCTCCAGTGTAGAAAATTCATTTTTTATGTCTGCTTTAACATGCCAGTTGATTCCTTCTAAATGGTGGGAGGAGGGGAGAAGACTGAATGCTCAGAGTCGGGTTTGCTATTGGAAAGGGGTGTCCACCCTCGTGTTTTTAGCTCGATCTATGAACATCCTTAGTAGGTAGAGATTCTTGGGCGTTACACTATCATGCTAAGCATATTTTTATCTGTTTTGCAAATTTTTTCAACTGGAGTTTTGACATGCTATTCTAGAAAGATTGAAACAAATATACTATGGTTGATTTATATCTCGATCCTTCGGTGGTGGCTCAAGTTTGTCCGTGTGTTATCTGCAGGAAGACAAATTAGAGGCAGGACCAGAGTAGAAGCATCCGTGAGAGCCGCTTCACATTATATTGGATAGACTCGAATAGGAAAAGGAAATAGTCGAGGAGCTTCTCGGACCTGTGGCTATGACACCTATCACCAACCTATTTCCCTGCATTGTTAGGATACGCTGCCTAATTCATTTCACCAGATTGTTTTATTAGCTCCTCATCTTACGTGCTAGTGGCCGGACGGATTATAATCTTCTGAAGTATCGATCCCATGAACCTACGTACAGAAGAAGCTGAAGCTAAAGCTATTCATGGCAAAAGGGGGCATGCTTCTACTGCTGAAATATCCCTGCAATGCAACCAAGTTCACAGGTGCTTGTATCCTATTGTTTTGAAGCTAATAATGGAGGAAGTTCATTCATTCGAAAAATTGCGGTTAGATTCTTAAATTGGTTCATTAGGACTGGTATCAGTCGCTGTTTTCGTTGACATAGTTCGTAGTTGTTCAATAGCAGTTCTTAGGCTGTCCATTAAAGTACGGGACAATAGGCTGCAATTCTTTTGGAATTTTTACCATATTTTTACCAGAACGCCATTGCGTATAGCACCTAAGCAATCGGAAGCTCTAGCGAGGCTAGTCATAATCTTGTTTGAGGACGTGAATAGCCTCTTCAAGGTCGAGGTGCAGCTTTCTGAGGCCGACGTTGGCTTCAACTTGCGGGGGCCAAGGTCAGCCTGGTGAGGCATGACTAGGACCTCACTGTTGTGTTCGGGAGTTCAATCGACCGGAAGTTCTAACTGAATGCCACTCATATATCCACTGTGAATGAGTAACTCTCAGCCAATATTAGTTTTACTTCACGAGTTAGCCAGCATGGAACATATAATTTCAATTCGATCTAATATGGGCTTTGCGGTTGGGCCACGCTGGGCTCATATTGGACTAAAATCAGCAAGGCACGACCCAAAATGGACCGAAAGTAATCTGAATAGCGGTTCTGCTGTTAATCATGGGCCGAGACAATGGGCCCAGAAGGGTGTGGATGCTTTGGATTAAATTAGGCCGAGCTAGTCTTACTCGGGTGGTGTTTCAATCTTCGGACTAAAAGAAGATGCCTACTTGTTTGTTGCAACTCTATTATCTACTTCGTCACGTATGAAGAATTTCTTAAAAGATGTGAAGCAAGCTCTCGAATTCGTGAATGATATAACGAGGTATCTTTCATCTTTCTTGACCAGGGGGGAATGGTGGAAGTAATTCATCGGTCCGATTCCTTTTAGGAAGAAACCACGGGCATTAAGTCCTTCCCGGTCTACATACAAGTTAATCCCTTTCTGATAACTATTTTCGACCTCACCCATCATAATATGTCGCCCTGCAACATGAGTCATTATGTATGAGACATATCTCATCTCTGAAGGGCACGAAAAATCTATCGACGGGAATTCGAACTTAGAACCTTATGCTTTCGTATTGAACGCGAGTATGACCATCTTACCATATCCCATTTCTCCCACGACCAAGCTCCGGAGTCCAAAATTAAATTACCTTTTTATTCCCCCCGAAATTAGAGCAAACCCTCCTGAGACAGATGTCTACACACAGAGACGGAGGTTGTTGCTTCTTGGCAAAATCAAATTGTCGAGTGTCCAATGTCCCACCGAAGTTGGTGGGACCGGTCCCTAGCTGTAGGGTTTAGTACTGCGCATAAGAAAGAAAGCAGTGCACTTTCGTAAATTCGAGCTTCTTTCATAGGAGCTTTCGCACGGCATCACCTACCTCCGGTTCGTCCTCCCTCCCCTTTGCTCTATTCTTGATCCGCCTTCCAGCAGCAGCGTGCTCTTAAGCTCGCCACCCTTTGCATTCATTTGTCGACAATATTGATCCCCCATTTGAAAGGGGGCCCAAAGTTGCGATCTTTCAGCAACCCGCGTGCACGCCCACTTCAGGTACATGCATCGCCCCATTTCCTTGATCTATGTCTGACTGACTGTGCGTCTGATTGAACGGATTTGATCTGTTCCTTTGTCGCCGGATTGGATCTGTACATCCCTGCTGTTTTCTGTTTCTGGGATCTCGACATGATCTCGATTTGTGGGTGTTTCTTGTTGTTGTCTGTTGCCGGAGTTGAGCTGATCTTTTCTTCTCTTTTGGTTGTGTGTTTCATGCGTGAATTATGCAGTAATTGGGGTAGGTGAGGTTGGTGAATTAGGCAATACAGTGAGAGGAAAAATGTCGACTTTGGCGCAGCTCCGGTGCACTCCACAGCCGAGGCAGTACAGTCTCCCTCAGAACCGCTCCATCTCCGATCAAACCATCACTAATGGCTTGCTGTATCTTCCGAAGAAGAAGCCCGTTAACCCCAAATTGCAGGCAAAGCTCCACGTGCCATACGCGGGAGGCGGCAGTGGCGGCAATGGTGGGGCGGGCCGCCTAGGCGGCGGCGGTGGAGGAGGAGGTGGCGGTGATGGCAGTTTCGAGAGCTCCTCGTCGTCTGATTTCGAGGGCCTCGGGATTGTAGGCCTATTTCTTGCAGGGTGGAGGTCGAGGGTTGCTGCTGATCCGCAGTTCCCTTTCAAGGTCTTGATGGAGGAAATAGTCGGGGTGACCGCATGTGTCCTCGGGGACATGGCCTCGAGGCCGAACTTTGGCCTCAACGAGCTTGATTTCGTCTTCTCGACCCTGATTGTGGGGTCTATACTCAACTTTACCCTCATGTACCTATTAGCACCCACTTTGTCCTCATCATCTGGCTCGGCCCTACCTGCACTGTTCGCAAGCTGCCCCCCAAGCCACATGTTCGAGCCTGGGCCATACAGTATCCTAAACAGGTTTGGAACGTTTGTGTACAAGGGTACAGTATTTGCAGCAGTTGGTTTTGCTGCCGGGCTTGTGGGCACCGCCATCTCCAATGGGCTGATAAAGATGAGGAAGAAGATGGATCCGAGCTTCGAGACTCCCAACAAGGCCCCCCCAACGATCTTGAATGCGGTCACCTGGGCGATGCACATGGGGTTGAGCAGCAACTTCCGGTACCAGACATTGAATGGGATCGAGTTCCTTCTCGCAAAAGGGCTTCCTCCATTTGTCTTCAAGACCTCTGTGGTGGTCCTGAGGTGCGTAAACAACATCCTAGGAGGGATGTCCTTTGTCATACTCGCAAGGATGACAGGATCACAGAGCGTCGGCGAAGCAAAGCCAGAGAAAGTGATCGACGGGCTGGCAGCGGAGAAGGAGAAGCTCATCTCCGAGGACTTGCAGGGCAGTGATGCGAGTTACAAATGAAGTGATATTACAATTCATTTTTGTTTATTTCTCTCTGTTATCTGTAGGAACTACTGCTTGTCTTCCTTTTATTGTTTATAGCTTTGTTAGTAAGTCAAAGAGGAGGGAAATGACATAATAAATGGCCGAGAAGAGAGGGCATGTTTCTTCTGGGGATCTCCCGTTTCACGGGATTCGCTCTTCCAAAACTGCAAAACTATGTAATATGAAAATGCTCGAGTTTCCGATCGACTCAGTCCTGGGTACATGTTTACGTTCTCTTATTTCTTGGGCAGGAAATTGTTTAGGCGTTTGGTTCTGGTGATTTTGACAGGCTGAAGTGATCTGTAAGGAACAGGACAGATTGTTGATTCTGCTTCATAAGTGCAAAGCCGGCATGGTTTTTTCTGTTCTTTAGCAGAACTTCCTTGAAATATTCAAGCTCCATTATTTGGCGTGTTTTTCTTGCAAGTCAGAATCCTCTGCGTGTGGTGGAGCCTTACGTTGTTCTGTGTCCGTTTCTGTTTCATAACATAAACATGGAGAGTCTGTCTTGATCTTGAAGGTCAGCTCAGAGATTAGGCACTCATTGATTGATCTTTAGCAAATGAAGTTGCAGATTTGAACTTTTGTACAGGGATAAAACCCGTGTTGCGGCGCACAGACAGTTTGGAACACGGACATCTTTGCGTCCTGATCCAGAAAGTTGAGGTTGAATATTGCTGCTCACTTGAGATATGTCGAGCTGTAAATCGGAGTTAAGAGTAATTAACGGTTCAAGATGGGCGTTAACCGTGTTGATCCGAAGCGATCCATTGATTCTTATCATTGGATTCGCTTCCCTTTTGAAGTATCCATTCGTCCAGTGTTTAAGATAAAATCAGATAATTGATTCGGAGGAGATGAACTTCACATCAAATGAGAGACACGACCAAAACATGCGACGACAACTCATAAGACACTGCAACCGGAAAGGTCCAAAACTTGAGGTTGCATATATACATGTTTATTGCTTATTATGCACAAAACAACTGACCTCTGGATTCATGTGTTTGTATAAATACATGTAAACAAGCACGCATACATACAACTTGGTTCTTCGTTTATTTTATCTACTGCACAAGCCACTATCATATTTCATCATGTCAACAACCGGTAAGTTCCTCGACTAGCTACTGGAAATAAATCAGCATCGTGTTGCGTCGTCGTTCAAACAAATTCATTCATGCAATCGAATATTATCCATGTATGTATGTATATAGATAGATATATATATATATATATATATAGAATTACTTACTGTAGAGTATACTTTTTAAATGTTTTACAATGACGACGGTATTTTGCAGCTACATATATGTGTTTTATATATTCTTGGACCCCATTGATGCCGTCCTTAGACCAGACTAGGTAAGAGGAGGTGACGAAGGAAGAGAGCCCCACGCTATTGAGTCTTGACAGTGACGACTTATGTTTTTTGTGTGTATTGCCTGCCGGCAAAAGCAACACAGAAAAAAGAATATATATGTGTTTGAATTTAAATCACGAGATAAAAAAGAAGAAGACAATCACGCGATACAATGTAATTGACTTACTGCGTATTTTGTAAGCAAATTTTACGGGATTCTAAATTCATTGGAAGCACCTCATATGTAACCATGGCCAAGCTAATGCCGGAAATAATTTTAAAAATTAGTAATTGAAGATATCTCACGATCTTATCGGAAAAAAATTTAACCAACTAAATTTTTTATTGTTATAATCAGTAGCACTACATATTAATTCAGATTTTCTAGTCTCCTTTCTCTGCTCCTGTTCTGTTCTCTCTTCTCTCCATGCAAACCCCTCGACGACCCTTTTGTTCATGCATCACTATTGTTTATGAACATCAATGGCTAGTACCACATACTCGGTGATGGCACCAACGGCTTCGCCGAATGCTGCAAGTTCAGGTTGGCGTAATCACGGGCCGTACATCTGGGGAGGCCTAATCATTTCAATCTCGATACTCTTTGCTATCGCCATGTTCTGTTGTTTCTTTAAGCGGAGGATTGACAGCAAAGGTCAGTACCTATCGATGATGTGTCGGAAGTATAAGCTAAAATAAGTCTTGCCAGTCTGAATAGCACCACATGCAATGTGATCGAGAAACCAAGATCATTAGTCTATGAATTAACGTGAAAAAAATACAGCAGATCCTCTGGAAGATGAGAAATCAATGCTGAGGAGGTTCCAAATGGAGGAGCTGATGAAGGCGACCAAGAACTTCAGCCCGGATTGTCTGCTCGGCTCTGGTGCATATGGGAATGTCTACAGGGGAACATTCAATGGCGAAGGCACGCTGGCTGTCAAGAAGCCTCACCCCGACTCTTACCAGAGCATCGAAGAGTTTAGAAATGGTAATGAAATGAGCAGCGTGCTGATCACAGCAGCCATGAAGGCAAAGCTGAGATGTTCTGGGACGTGATCAGGACGTAGAAGATTCCTGTTTTATGGAACAGTTAATTAATATTTCATTTTCATTCCATTCTTCCGCACGAAAAAAATTGTGGTCTTATGACAATTTTTAAGAATGATTGCCACCAACAGGCACCGATTCTTTTCCCGTTCCTTTCTTAAGCAGAAGTTAGGCTACTCTCCAGAGTTAAGCATCGGAACCTTGTCAGTCTGGTGGGATTCTGCGAAGAACCAGGTCAGTATCTCTATGTGCTGATGATTACTGGAAAATACTACACGATATCCATAACTGAAGGAGCCTGGGAGGGAGACAGCAATTCGAGGGTGCAACAATGTTCTCTTGATTCCAATTAATAAAGTCTATGAACTCTGCTTATTTTATATTCCGACTCCATGCCATGCCTGAGCAGGAGCCAGAGGTGCCAAGATTCTCGTTTACGAATTTGTGCCCAACGGTTCTCTGCTTGAGTACATTATGGGTGAGTATACATTCTTGTGATTCAAGTCTGCAGCTTATATTGATGCAGTTGCGGTTAGACAGCCAGTTTAGAGTAAATTTCCCGAATGTTGCAGGACCAAAATTTATTAGTTGGATCACTCATTCACCTTCTCGGTTTATGTTATATGCTTTTGCAGGGAGGAGAGGAAGAGTCTTAACTTGGAGGCAGAGGGTCAATCTAGCCATTGGAGCAGCTAAAGGTAACAAGTTTTTCCATTTTCATTGGTTTAACGTATTGGTCGAGTGATTAAAGGAGCAGACAGAGGCATAACGATACTTCTCATGTTCAACCAGCAGCACCTCCTACATTGCGGTGCAGCCACCGCCTATATTATTAAGAGGCCTAGCCTAACGGCCGTAACCTTCTCTGGAAGTTCCTTTGAATGTCTGATATTATCAGATGTGGACGTGTTCCAAACCATGGCCCGACTAAGATTTTCATCGACTCAGTTAAATGATGATGACAGAAATTGCATACTCTAAATTAAAGCTCTGCTCAATTGCACAGGCATCGCTCACCTACATGAAGGGGTAAAGCCAAGCATAATCCACCGGGACATAAAACCGAGCAACATCCTAATAGGAGATGGATTCGAGGCCAAGGTCTCAGATTTCGGACTCGTGAGGTCCGGGCCTGTTGAGGACCAGTCACATGTCAGTAGCCAGATCAAGGGGACACCGGGTTATCTCGATCCTGCCTACTGTACGAGTTGCCATCTTACCCCTTCCAGTGATGTCTACAGCTTCGGGGTGATACTACTACAGCTCGTGGCTGCTCGGCCTGCCATTGAGATAGGGGAACAAGACTCCAATTATCATATCATTGAATGGGTAAGCGGAATCACCTCAAATTACTTTCACTCTCGTACGCTCTCTTAGGCTGATACAAGCATGTCAACGTAGATGCACAAACAAAGGAGTGATTTCTTGGGACTACCAAGCCCTACTATATTATCTACAATATTTTCGGTTTGTTTGATGCCATGGTTGTGAATACCGTTACAACTAAACATTTATTACAAATCCATTAACTACTTTTTAGTTTCTTCTTCCAAATAAAATCATAGGCACGACCTAGCATCGAAAGAGGCAATGTGGAAGCAATTCTAGACGCCAATCTTCTATCACAGCCCTGCAATACGGAAGTGATGCTGAAGATGGGGCAGGTCGGCCTCAGATGCGTCGCCAAGTCTCCAAAACACCGCCCCACCATGATCGAAGTGGCACAACATCTACAGGATGCCCTTTGCTCAACTAATCACAGCTTTACCGCTGCAGAGCTTTCGCATGCCGGGAGCCGCACATGGGTAGAAAATCCAATATCCCACAAATCATTCGATGATCTGAGCTCCCAGAGCATAGCCATAGATGGGGTCGGGTTCCAAAAATTCCATTTGGAGATAGACACAATCTCGTTCCAGAGCGAGAATTTGAGGTGCTTGGATTTGAACAGCATCAGTATCGATGTGGATAAGAGTCGTTTGAAAGGAATGCGAGAAGAGTAAAAAGATTTTTGAGTTGTATGTTAAACTGTATTTTCTGAAAATGCAAGCTTTGTTTTGCTTTTTTGCCTTCTATTATTTCCTGCATTTTTTTCCCCTTGAATTTTCATTAATTAATAGTTATTAATCTTTTCTGGAGAAAGGGAGGAAAAAACTGCCAAAACAATATTTACAAGTTTCTAATATTGCACTGTCCATTTCACATAATAGTGCTACAATGCTATTCTTCTTCTTCTCCAACGAGCCCAATACAAACTTTGTACAATCTTTAATGGGGCATCACAAATGCTTCCTATAGATAAATATAGATAATAACTTATCATACTAATTGATGTAACTCAGTCTAACTCTTGGCGTGGTTCTAATCGAAAACATTCATAATTCGAGAATTTTGTACTTAGTCCAACAACCAATTCGGTTGGTAGCTGATGATTTCTTAAGCTACATATATTCTTCGTACGCATGTTCTATCGGCCCCAAATGATCAATTCCTCTTACATATCAAAGAAATATATACATATATAATTTGCTTTTGAAAGTTTCGTTTAAATGTAGAGAAATGGTCAAGATCTTATAAAATATCATTTATTAGTTATATAAATCTCTTGAGATTTTGTATATTTGTTTTCTCAACCGATTTATGAGAAGAGTGCAATCATAAATTATAGGTGGTTTTTGGATAAATTGTAATATTAGTGGATTTTTTTACTTGAAATCACGAATTTTTTTTTTTCTTAATTTGGTTGAATTTGCTGAAAGATGAAGGCTTATTTTTTATTTATAGTAAGTTTATTTTTAATATTTTTTTATGGCTATATAAAATGAGAAATTTTAAGTAGGAGAAATTAACTACACATACTTATAAAAAAAAAAAGATTAACAATCTATAATTTTCTGAAAATCTAATTTAATCACCTGACTATCGTCATAATTGACCAGAACTTTTGCTTTTATATAATTTTTGTTTCACATGTGATTAGGTGAGATTTGGAATTAGTCTTAAATTCATAGCAGAACTTACACTCGATGAAGTGTCATTCCCTAATCCATGCGATCTTTCACGGCTAACTCGACTTCATTCTCTAACTCAATCACAAAAAGATGAGAATCTTTCTCGAAAGTAGAAAGAACATAAGGAGAAATTGTTCTCTGAAGAACCATTTGATTATGAGAATGAGAGGGCAGACCCTTATATATAGTTTGCAAGGCCACATCGACCCGACTAACCGAATCACTTCCACTTCCAGCACTTGGTTACAACTAGAATGGACTAGAAGAATGTGCGAGGCGCCGCAACCTTCTAGAAGGCTCATCCGTGTTCTTGAAGACTTTCACGATCGAGCCCGTCCACACGGAAAGAAAGCGTCACGGGATCTAGATGGATGCGAGGTGTAACCGATTAATACATATCGTGTTTTCCTGCTTAAAATTCGGATGACTATCACTTTCCCTTTAATTACCTTTCTTTTGGACAACCTGTAATTACCTTTGCCCAAGTGATTCATATTCATATTTCATACCTGTATAATGTCACTATTTTGTAATTCTGAAATTTTATATAACATTAGTTATCAAAAAGAAATTTATATCCCATTAATTTATAATTATAACTTGAACCGATAAAGAAATGATAAAGACAAGTACGGGCTCGATGAAATTAAATGGTCTATCATGGCCATGTGGATATATTTCCCAAATCTAACGCATGCTATGCACAAGAAAACTTCCTGTAACCTCTTTACTCAGTCGAACATCCGCCTTTACGGGGACATTTCTTTTGATCATTCTTGAGTTTTTCCACCTATAAGGTTTGCCTGTCTGTAGACACAAAATTTCTAAGCCGACAATCCCGGCTTTGCTAGACTGGATACACAAATTTCACTCGATTCAGATCAGAAATTGGAGACATGAGAGAGTGAAAGTCTGGTCATCTAACGGCTTCAGGGGCAGAGTTGCAGTATGGCGTGTGCAAGCAGACCAACTTGGTGCACGTCAAACAGATAGTCGCAAACCCAACACCGAGCATCAACCCAACACTGCTCTTCCTTGTGTCCAGTCTCCCAGCTCTTCGCACTATCATCCCAAAGCAGGGGATTAATCCCCCGCAGGCGAACACCATCACGTGGTCCAGCCCACTGTAGTCGATTCCCGCAAGGATCGCCCCAATGGCTGAAACAGGGCCCACAAACCCAATCAGGGTGGCTGCGGCAAGGGAGCCATGCCAGCTATCAGTAGCCCCGAAGATACAACTGGCAACAGCTGCCCCTCGGGGGAGTCCATGGAGGGACACGGGAAGGACCATGTGGCGGCCCAGCCCATAGGCCTTTGGAGCTGCTACCCCAAGGGCAAGACCCTCAGCCATAGCGTGGAGGCCCACAGCTCCACATGATAGAAATGACTGTAGGGTGAAGGTGCTGACGGGGAAGCCCGATACTGAGGGTAAGTTATTGACCGAGGCTTTCTTGCAGGCCATGAGTCTTAAGATACTGGAGCACAATAAGTGCAGGGAAAGGGATCCTGATGCGAGGAGGGTGAGGAGGGGGAGAAGGCCCATCTTGGAGAAGAGGAGAAGCTGAAGGGGCCGCCAGGCACCAAGGACGAAGGCAATCCCAGAGGCTGACCCCATGAGGAGGGCATGCTGGAGCCGGAATGTGAGTGCGAACGCAACAAGAAGAGCCCCACCAAGCAGTGGTCCCAGTCCAAAGAGGAGAGAAACGAAGAACCCTGAAGCATCTTCTGAACTGCATAGCAACAGAGACATTGTTCGTTCAGGTGAGCGGAAGAGGACTGCTAGGGAGTAAAAGTTAAGCAACCCAACTGGCAGTCCCAATGCAACACCACTGAATAGAGCAGTTGGCACATGGCTCATACCAAGATGGAACTTGTTCTGACAAAACAAAGTTTGATTTTATTTTTCAAAATAATTAATTGACCTCGTACCTGTAGTCATGGCTGAAATTCTGGAAAAACGTGCTGAGTGCTTCCATAAATGCCACCGAGAGTGTGGCTGCTGATGCAACCTCTGATGCAGAGGCTTCCTGTAACCACAGAGATTAAGATAGTATTAAACGTACCGATATTAGAAACTCAATGGCTACACTCAGTAAAGCTCTCAGTTCATACTTCTCTCTCAGCCTCATTATTTAGCTCAATTTGTTTGTGAATAATAATATCATCATTTTGGCCTGGAGAAGATGAAGAATGAACATGCATGGAGCAGTAAAATTGCATAAAACCAGAGATGCCTCTACTTCAGCGCCCCCTCTCCCCCCACCCAAAAAAAAAAAAAGAAACACCTTCTTACCTCTGTCAATTTATCCATCGGTAGTTTGAGCATTTTCTTATTAATTTGCAATTTTTCTTACTAATGATGACTATGATGACCAAAAAAAAAAAACCAGCTTTTCAAACAGAATCTAAGAGGTGTGGATTCACTACCTTCAACGCATCAGGAAGTACCTCCGCTATAACCATCCATATCATACACCCAGCAGCAAAGCCAGTGCAGAAGGGCAGAAATTTGTTAAATGCATCCGCACAAATGAATGAAGGAACCGCCACGAGTGGCTGAAATAAAAGGATAATGTAAAGCAGAAATAAGCAAAGTTCTGTGCTAACAATTATGAGGCATCGCCCATTTTTATTCTTTGAAAAAGAAAGGTTGCGAGGCTTTTCCAGTCCCTCGCAACTTGGTCATAGAATATATTTACACGATCTCCTCCTCAATGATGAAATTTTGTAACATAAAAAGATAAATAATGTTACCTGAGGTAATGAAGTAATTATACTCCACAGCATGGCATTCTGTGGAGAAACGCCTCGCGATGCAAGCACCATGCTCACAGCTAATCCCTCGGGTATATTGTGGACAGCTATGGCCAGAGTCACTAACAGGCCTTGGGAGAAACCCTTGGAGCCAGCAAATGAAACCCCAACCCCGGAACCCTCCCCAAATGAATGGAGAGTCATTATACCAATAACTAGAACAACCTTGGTAGCATCTGCACCTTTTATGTCCAGCATGCTGACTTCTCCATATTGTTCGAGAAACTGGCACACAGAAGAGTATGAAACAGCTCAATTTGAAGTGAGGCGAAAAGCAACGTGATTGAGATTACACTGAACCATCATTCTAAACTTAATGGGACTATCAAAATCTTTCATCATATAAAACAAGGCAAGCTAAATCTCTTCCACAGGAGTCTCCGACTTGTCAAGATCATAATCCCTAGAATCACTCAGCACTTCCATTAGCAAATTTCTGCTTTCCCATCATAATTAACAAACCACAACTCCTGAAGAAAATGGAAATCTGCTTGGTAGTGGAAAAGTGAAGGGCATTCTCAACCTTTACGGAACAAGAGCAAGAATTGCAAGGGAAAGGTCTTTGCAAGCCATATCGGAGTATAAAAGAATTCATCTAAGGCATCGAACATCCATTTTTTCATGCTTATATCCAGGTCAAGGAGCACCCGAGTCAGGTTCAAGGATACATAACAAAAAGCAGAGCTTAGATATATAAACATATAATGTTAAGGAACTTCTAAGTAAGTATCGCAAGGACAATAAGCATGGACACCAGTAATACAAAGGCACATGAAAATCGAAGAACCATAATTGTTACCTTCTTACAAAGCCAAATGAAGATTCCACCAGATAAAATACCAATGACTACCCAACTCCCAGCACCATGCTCCTGACCTTCCTGCACGAGGTCAAAACTCGCTGCCAACATCACACCAGCAGCCATTCCATTGCATAAACCAGCCCACTGCGGGTCCAGCTCCACAAAGAAGAAAGGAACTGCTCCCAAACCTGTTGCAGCGGCCATTGCAAGGGTAAACAAAGCGACGGTGGAGATCGAAACTTTACCACTTGAACCCTTCCTGTCGCCCATTCCAACCTTTAAATCATTAAAACTGAAGGATTTCTCCTCCCCGCTGCCATCTATTATATTGTTATTCTTATGAGGAGCAGCTATTGTACGGGAAACTTCATTGCCTAGTGATTGCGTCTGGACAGAATCAAGCAGCGCTGCCGAAAGCAGAGAGAACAAGAGCACTAGCTTCAATCTCCCCATCTTTACTCTGTTTTACATGTAAATTCACAATTACAAGCAATGTGCTGAATGATTTTCCTCAATGATTATCTGTGCAGCAGCCTTCAGTGAAGCACAAAATTGCATCTTGATGCGTTGCAGAGTTCTCCCTTCGAATATGAAAATGTGAAGTCCAAACCAGGGCATCCCTCTGCATCTGCTCGCATCTGTTATCACTGATCGACCATAATCAGAAGGACCAAATAAATCTACAAAAAGGAGTTTGCAAGATAGATATCCCCAACTTAAGACTGATCCAATTGTGATCCCACCGGAGCAGCTGCTGAAGCAGTGCCAAAAGCAAACATGACTGCAGTTCAAAAGAACCGAATCAAATATGTGAGCAACAAACAGCGCGGAGAGATTATAACTGTAAAACCCACATTCATGAATCATGATCTTTTCAACACAGAACACCCAATCAGTCGACAGTAAAGAAACGAAAATTGTCTGCAGAGATCTTGAGAAAAGATTTTGCAGTCAAAATTGCGTGATTATTGTTTGACGCATAAGATAATCTTTCCGAGGTATTGGATCATCTCACATATGGGCTCGGTTTCAGTAGCTCATCCAAGCAAAGATCAGATCCGGTCATCTCTGGGGATCACTCTACCCTAAATGAGAGACAGCCCCATCAAAATTCGCACACAGAATGCCAAGAAAGCATACTCGTCGGGCAAAATTGGCGTTCACATATCAAGAGAAAGATCAAGAAAATGCGAAAACTGATAAAAATCCAAACTTTACCCTCTTTCCACCCGCAATTCACCACCCAAAGAACGAAAATCCCGAACAGGCTCGTGAAATTGAAGAGAAACCCTAGATTACAAATGCCACAAAATTGGATAAAAAGACGAAAAATTTCGACCCAAATCAAAACAACCCACCAAAGGAAGAAGGAAAGCAATGAGCCTCACCGGTGGGCAACAAAGAAAAAGCTTCCCGGCGCAGCGATTGATTCTCACCAGAAGCGAGCAGAATCTTGGGGGGAGAAGGCAAGAGATTTTGACACCAGACAAAAGGAGCTTCCGAAGAATAAACCCCCAAGGCGTTTTATTTCGTTACTCAAACCAAACGCACCGCGAATGATCTTTTGACAATCTTTAAAGGATCTGAGAGGAGATAGGGAAACTGTGGGAAGTACGAAGTTGGGGGAGACAAGGTTGGAAATATGTCAGCACGTTGTTTTTCGTTGATTCCTTTCTTTGCTTGTTTGGTACCCAAAACTATCGATAAAATGAAAGTCTTCGTCCACTCCCAAGCCCCAACACGGTAAAGATATTGTTTTGGATTGCACCCGAAAAGACGGAAACCGCTGATTATGTTCCTCCTTGTCTGCCGTATTAGTTTGGGTATTGTCAGATTATACTGATGTTAAGATTATTTAATCGAAAATTTTAATTACGAAATAATAATAATAATATGAGATTTTCGTGCTGTTTATTGAACTGCTGGGAATATAAATAATAATATAATATCAATTTCCAAAATATTAAATTATCGTAAAAGGTATGCTTAATACAAGCATTCGTTCCAGCCCCACCGCAAGATCAATTGTGATGACCGAATACAAGGCATTCATTCCATGGGCAGACTTGAAATGACAATGCATTCCACCTCTCTATCACTACAAGGATGTCCTGTCTTCTTCTTCTTTTTTTTTATTTTTTTTGGTCAATGAAAGCAGATGAGGTTGTCTTTCTTCCATGTGAAAGTGAAGCATTGCCTCTGACCCAATAAAAATTTCCTTCTGCAACCTTTGACCCAGGGTTCTCAACAATGCCTCTCTTAAGTGATCACATTTCACCAGTAGAGCCCAAAAACAGAAGAGTTCGTTCTATTAGTTATATTTACAAGTGCTGAAACTTCGGCTTCAGTCCAATTCTCGATCCATTCCTGGGAAGCAGCATGAGCAGGCCGAACAGAAGTGCACCGAATCAATTGTGTCATTGGGTGGCTAATACTTCGGGTACCAGAACATTCCTTTGATTCCCTCTGGATCGGCCTCGAAGCCTAAATTCTGATAGAACTCGACCACTGCAGTGAAGCTAAGATGTGTTCAGAACAGAGGTGAATTTCCAAGAGTTTTGACAGTCAACAGATCTTGAATTAAATCGAGTCTTTAAAGAAAATGGAAATGTGAACAACGAGGGAAGAATAGTTTTACAAAATAGCGTAAAGGGGTTGTCTTCAAATTTACGAAACAGTCAGACCAGCAACGAAAGTGACAGTATGGATCACATTTCTCGGCTTTTCATACCTTTACTATCTGCAAAGAGTGATATATTCCCAATGTCCCTTTGCAAAAGAGCCCTTATAAGATTTTCAACAAGGGCCTTCCCGAGGCCTTGGCCCTGAAACAGTAATGGAAAATATCAGTAGATAGTAATAGTGAACCAGAAATACTTCAGGGGACACAAATCAAGGGGAATAGCACTACTAGAAAAGTCTACCCACGGTTTGATCAGAAATTTTACATCATAAAACATAATCACTTTTACCTCAATAATTAATAAAAATTGCCTTGTTCGTACAAACACATAGTTTCTGCCTTAATAATCAATTCCTACTTTTACTTAAAATCAAACTCGTTCACATAGTCATGCACCACTCACATAGTTTCTGTGCATTAAGTTTACAATGTCTACTTGGACTTACCTGATAGGAAGGATCTACTAGGACATCCCAAATTGTAGCATTGAAGGCATGATCTGATGTTGCCCGTGCCATACCAATTAGTTTCTTTTGTTCATTCCCATCTATCAATAACTTTTCCAAGTACAATAAGACATTCATTAAATATTCTTAGCCAAAATTATATATATGTACGCGTATACACATAAAATGGAAAAAGCAGTTGCAGGAATAAAAAAAGCCCATGGACGTTAACATTGTTTGAGAAAGAATATCGACCAATTTACCTGATGATCCAGGAGATTTTTGAATGGCATGTAAAGTTGCCACCATGTAGCTGTTTTTCAACGCAGCAGCAAGTTTAGACAATGGCCTCCTAGGCCATCCCACCTACAAACAGGTTATTGTGCAAGCTTTAATTATCTGAGTTTACCTCAAAGGAAGGCAATTACAAAATATCAGTTCTATGTCTATTTAGTTATAACATTACAAATAGTTATTAAAACTGGACCAGACATTGACCAAACGGGGATGGAACAGATGTTCACGTTCATTGGGACAATCCACTTGCTAAATGATTAATTATTTGAAAGCTAATGAAAAGTATATTAAGAATGTCAAAGTACTTAAGATTTTAAGGTCACTTATGGTTTCATAAGAGAACCAGCTAGTTCGGGTTGGATTCAAGTGTGAAGTGGATGGCACAGTGCACTCCTAGAAGTTCTTCCATGTGTAGGTGCATATGCAAGATATGACTCTATAGATGACACTATCCTGGTCAAACCAACTGGTTCAGCCAGGTTTGATGAACACGGCTTTATGCATCCATTATCAGAATTTCAAACTCATGACCTCTTGCAGATTCAAAAATATAAAAGACAGAACACACCTTATCACATAGTGATTGAAGATCATATACATCGACATCTCCACCTGAAGAAAACAGTATCTCTTCTGTGGCCCCATCAGGCAACGTTCTCTCAATGAGAACAAACTCCTCAGGTAATTTTTGTGCTTCCTCTCCTTCTTCAAGTGTGGGAGGGGGATCAACAATTTGGGTTGTATTGTTCTTCAGGAATCTGCCAGGAGGAAAAGCTGTGAGTCCTTTTCATCGATCACTAAAACAAAGATAAAATTTTACACGCAAGAGACTAAATTATAGATGCTAGATGAGCTACCAACCCTTTGTAATATAAGCTATAATAATAATTTCGTGTAAGTATATGGTCGATGATCGTATACAAATTAAGTTTCATCACATAGTAAAAGGTAATTCTTTTAGCTTGAGATTTACAATGGACACAGACTCCTTGGTGGGAGAGAAAAGGAGCTTAGAGGAACAGAAAATGATGGAAAGGGGTCAACTTTGTTCGGACAATTTAGTTAGATAAATGGCAGGAGAGGGATCACCCCGTGTGGAAGTTGGAGAAAGATGATGGCAAATACATGAGACTTTAGGATATTCTCCCTCCACTTCCTTTCCCCACAAAACCTCCCATTTTACAAAATTACAAATTTCACCAGGATAGATGCATTTTAAGGAAGAACGGTCTCTTTCCATTTCCTTCCCCAGTGAACACTCGGAGGAGGGGGCGTTTCCTCCCTATCCACTTTCCTCCAATCCCCTACATGTGGACATACTGTTTCTAATTTTTTCATCCTCTTTTAAGGAAATTAACACCAACTCGACGTTATTTCTTCATAGGTGTAAAGACATCGGCTGCTTCGTGAGAGTTGGCACTATGCTCTCCACACGACATGGAAACCTTTACGGATGCTTGTCAGAACCCAAATGGCCAGAGAAAGACATGCCAGAAGATCTTATTCATAAATGAATAGCAAAGAGATATTTCTGCTTAAGAATATATTGCAAGCCTCTTTATCTATTTAGCTGCAAAATATGGTTCTAACAGTTCCCAATAAGATAAAACTTCAATATGTGAATATGCATTTGAGTGCATAAGGATACAATTCCCCTTGCATATGTTAGCAAGCACAGGTAGGTGGATTTGGAATTACCCAGATCTTATAGTGTCCCAGAAGTTGGCCTTTAGGCGATAAACTTTAAGATTCCTGCTTGCTGCAATATTGAAATTAATATTAGCTCAAGTGAGAACTAAACAGCCCATTGGAAGGAGGGCGCAAATAAATGAAATGGTAGTAGCAGCCATAACAAAGGACTCAGCTGGACAACGCAAAAATTCCACTTAACGCATCGAGTGCAAGAAGACCAGAAACAGATACTCGTGCTAATTCCTAAATACACGGCACCTAGATAAGAAAATGGTTGTTCAACACAAAATATTCTGTTGGAAGGCGACAGTGAAGTACCAATGAACCGGGAACTAGCATCAGAACCCAACTTAATCTATGCCCAAATTGGCCATATCGATTTTAAGAAACTACTCAACGGGCTCCTTATCAGCACATTTGGACCTTCAGTCATGAATGTGGCATTCTACTGGCAGGGCCCCAAAGAATTCTAAAGGTACAAGGGAATTCTAGAGTTGCAAGTTTGCTTTTTGGCGATTCCCAAGTAGCTAGTGTAACTGAAAGAAAGGAACGAACTTCATGACGAAAGGAATGAACTTCCGGGTACCTCTCACGAACCCTTGACCTGAACCGCGAGGAAACAGTGTCTGATTCGAGAGCTGACCGTGGCTGTCAAAACTGAGTGCAGGGAACCTGCAAGAATTGCCCGGAAGATCAGCGCTGAGACCAGAACTCCACGACCCAGAATGGAATGAAGGAAGATGGAATAGGAAGCAGCAAAAGATCCTTCGGGGAATCGACAGAAGGAAGAAGCACTCACAGTGAAGAGGGAGCAGCAACAGCAAGCAGATAGCGGGACGGCATGTTTCCTTGGCTCAGGTTCGCTTCGCTTCTCTCTCTCTCTCTCTCTCTCTCTCTCTATACGTCTGAGCTTTTCTGCTACTCCCTTGCCGGTAACTTCTGATTATTTACCCGTTTGGCACGGAAGATTTGTACCTTTAGCTTTGGTCCTTCAACTTGTCGTGTATCTCATCTTGTACTGCTATTACTTATGGGAAAATTTTCATCTCGTGACCGTCACCATTTTTCTTAAACTTTATGATATACACATAAACTATTGAAATCTTTCCTATTTTATATTAAAGTATTAAAAATAAAAGTAAAAAATTCGCCACTTTATCTACCAAAAAAAATACACTACTTTATTACCCCAAAAATCTCCTCTATTATCTCTTTCTAGAAATAATTATTTTTTAAGAGTTAAAAAATTGAGATTTTTTTTATTCGGAGCCGTCATCCAATTGCATTTAAAAAAAAAAGTCCATCATTAAAAAAAAAAAAAAAAGGTCGAGCATACCCAATCTTTGAACTCCAAGTGAAAGCGTGATTTGCTAGCCAATATGCGTGCATCTTCCCTTCTCAATACACATGCTCTGTCGCTCTGAACCAATCCAGATGACACAATGCATGGATATCTCTAAACAATGCACGGAAGCAATAAATGGCAGACGACCTTTGAGTCTATCTCTAGCATTAGCTTCCTTACTCCCAGGTCCCATGCCAAACTCGAGACATATATTGACCGCCCACTGCTCAATTACAATAGAAACGGTGATTCCGATGTTTTGAGTAAAAACCGCCAAGCCATCTACCATGTTCATCTCTAACCAAAGCTTCATTGCCCCTATCTATGTTTCTACGATGGCCCAAGAACACGCTCATGGCCTCGGCTGGAAGCAGTAAATATCAAACCACCTCCGAGTTAGATTCAAGCATCAACTTCCTTACTCCCAAGTCCCATGTCAACTCGAGATCTATCTTGACCGCTGACAGCTCAGTTGCGATAGAAACGGTGATTCCAATATTTTGAGTAAAACCGCCAAGCCATCTACCATGTTCATCTCAAATGAGACCTCCAGAATTTCCTTTCACCGCATTATCCGTGAGTCAACTTGCACCATTCACGATAGGGTTTACTCCATCCCACATCCCCCCTTTCCCGCGCATGCTAGGTCACTAGATGTTGGATTGGGATTACATGAGGTCGGATCCATCTGTAACCCAAAAGCATAAGTTAACGGGTTACTTTGCCTCACCACATGTAAAGCCCCATCCACGGGGTCAGTGTGGGATAATTATTTATCTCCCCGCCCATTACTTCCAACACTGGATAGCTTCGACCGAGATTGCATTAGCATAGCCGCTAGCCATTTAAAGATGAGCCCTGCACATTCATAAGGCCATGTAAATTGAGGATCGAACATTTCCAGAACACCCAGCAGCTAACCTCGAAGACAAGAGCCCACGAGAAGACCGCCAGTCTCGAGTGTGAGCAAGATAAATTCTTTACAATAATTAATCCCTAATGTACGAGAAAAAATTGTGCTGCAAGTTGCTTGGAACCAATTGCGATATCCGCATAACAGGCATGCATCTGGACTGACAATTTTTTTAAAAAAAAAATTAAGAATGTTTGCACAAAGAAGTAAGAGCTCGCACCAGCAAGAGGGTGAGTTTTTATTTATTCCATCTTCTTTGGGTGAAATACAAGATGTAATTTATTACCAAAAAAAAAATACAAGATATAATTTACCAGGTACATATTATCGTCCACTCCACACACAAGATAGAGTAAGTCGAGCCAAAGCCCTCAAGATGTTTTACATGCGCAGGAACTCCATTCTTCCCGATCCTTGACTTCCCAACATAAAGTTTGCGACCGTCGATGATTTCAATCGATCTCAAAATAAGTGAATTATGTGTCACTGATTTTACCGTTCATTATAGATTTCAATCGTGTTTTAAGATTTCTGAATGTTCCTGTACATCTCGAGGGACCCCCATCCTGCTGTGGTTCAGAAGAGGCTATGCCACTCAAGTTTTATACATCCATGTCAATGTTAATGTCCACATATTCACTTTGACCATAGGACCGCATCGATTGACTGAAGTCATTTGTTTTTGTATGCTTCCCATTAAATGATCAAGTTGAGTGACTAGGAATATTATGTCTTAGTAAAAAAAAATTTTTAAAAAAAAAGGAAAAATCATCAAACATATACTTCCAATCCGACATGCCTTGTGAAGAAGAATATATATATATATCCGGTGAAAAATTCAGAGCAGTCATTAAATTCTGAACACGGAAAAAATCGTCTCACGAAAACTCTTGAACTATCGTTTGCTGCTTCTCATCGAATTGTTTAATTTGAAAAGCATGTCAATCATGGCTGTTTTGATGGACGTCAAGAAACATAATACATAGGATTAGGAATCTTAAACGTACGGTCGCCAACATGTTCCCCTTGAAGGTCGCTCCATTGGTCACCAACGTTGCCCCGTATTCTGTATCCTCCTTCCACAATTTGCCTCCGGACATTAGACTTGTATGCGACCGCATTTTGCCCCTTGTGTTCCGGTGTCCTGATAGAAATGGCATTAGCAAATAGCAACTACTATCATAACAAAATGTACGTATTGGCAAGTGTAGTTTCATGGCCCGGTCGATTCCTTTACGATCATTTTGGTCCATTGCATAGATGAACTAACGAGTGAATTACGCGAGGGGGGAGAGAAGAAATTAGAGACCTCATGATGAGCTGTTGGTAGCCAGAGAACCCTTGGTCGTGCAGGTTAAGGATGGTGACTTGGCCAAGTCTCTCCTTGTCCCTGCCCGTGATAAGGATAACCTTGAACCCGCATCCAATCAGCTTCTTGTACAGCCTCAGCACTCCTGGAATGGCCGGGCACTCTCCCTTCCCTGCCCATGCCCTGAATCCTGCTCCTTCGAATGGATCGCACCTGAACAAAAGGAAAAATAATAATAATAATAATAAGAAGAAGAAGAAGAAGAAGAAGAAGAAGTACATATATCAAAATCTTATGCATTATCAAGAACATGTATGCCATAAACAAGCCACGCAAACCATGCCATATTATATTCCGGAAAGAAGTTCCGTCCCGGATGTTTCAACGAAGATCGATTGATATGGATCGCTCATCAATTCAACCCTCACAACCAGGGGATGTTTTTCATTTCATTGTATCGGCCATTTCAGCCTAGTATGTCTTCAAAAATGTGGGAAAAGATTGCGAAAACGGTCTCGAAAAGCAAGTACACATATAGTTATAATGTAGTTTCACCAATATCTATATGAAATATGGCGTGATCTATAACGCATATCCGATAATAATATAAAGTTGTAGCGTACGTGCTTAAACATGATAGGTTACGTTTTATGGTTGAAATAAGAACTAAGAGATAGGGACATAATTTTTAAAATTGTGATCCCATGTTTGGTAATGACAGGATATGAATTGAGATGGAGATTAGGTCGAATATGTATGTATATATATAAACATATTGACGAGCTAATCCTAATCAGGAAGTGAATTTAGGCCTTTACTATAGGTCCTGATTTTGTCTCAAATTTACAAAATTTGCCAAAATATAAGAACGGAGAGTGGGGCAAAGGTGGCCTAAGCCCGCGACCACTGTTCCAATCAAGTTCGCCCCCAATCCCAGCCACCATCGCCTAGTCCCTGCCGGCAATCCCAACAGGAAGGTGGTGATCAAAATTGGGCAAGCACCATCGCTGGCCAGCACTTCGTTATAGACTTTTTTTTCTTATTAACTTTCAAATTGGTTTTACCAATTTAGTTTTCGAATTAGTTTTAGACTTTTCACCAAATTCAAAATATATATATATATATATATTATTTATACGACGTACGGGACATTTCTCCTTCATATCTTAATCCCAAACCTTGATAACCTTGATATACACTAAGCACTCGGTAATTAGGATATTTAATAACCATAAAATCTTTAATCTCATCCGATCCACCTCTGTATATAATTCTAGAGGAGTGACCAAACGCAGCCATAAGGGTGACCAAACGCAGACATAATCTATGGCTGCATTTGTTCGCCATCTGGCTAGGATTGTATTGACATATATATGAAAAAAATATTCAATGGATGTTTCTTCTCACTTATCGTACCACCCACCAGTAAAAATAAATTAGTGAATTCTAACAAGTCAGCATATATAAATTATTTATTCAATACATGCTAATTAGTAATACACGAGAAGGTCTATGGTATAATCATTAATTTTTAAAGTGGTTGCACTATACATGCAAGTAAATCACTTAAATTTATAACAAAATAACTTAATTTTAACTAAATTATAATTTTTTCCAAGTAAGTTATACATATCTTGAGAAATTAGTTGAAGTACGTAAATTAAGTAGTTTATTAATAAATTGTTCGCCTTTTGAAGTAAATTACATGAATTTTGATGAATATTTACATATATTGTTAGTAAATTACATGAATTTTTGAGAGAAATTTATTTGCACTTTTAGTAAAATACATGTCATTACTTTTGATGATTACCAGGACTACAAAATTATATATATATATATAGATATACGTAATATATGTGTAACATAGAAGCTGAAACTCACCCATATCTCTTTCCCTTGTAGTAAGTTACATTGGAGATGCAGGTGTCATCGACATCCAAAACCCAGGCATCCATGCCGTCTCCAGGCAGCACGATCCTGTCCACGTAGCTCAGTATCTCGTCCACAACCAGCTCAGTGTCCCGTTCGTACTGCCCTCCGGTCATGTACCTCTCGACATATTGCTGGCACCTAGCAGGAACCGTCCGCCACCCTCGAACATTGTTTGCCTCCACTGCCAACCTCCAACTCAGGCAATGCGAGTCATAGCCGTTGCCTTCACTGTCACCTACTTCCAGGGTCGACGAATTAGGAGGATTCCTTGCATAAGTAACCAGCTTTGGCGAAACGGCAAAGGAGATCGAGGACAGCAGTAGCCCCCGTATTTGATGCAGCATTTTCTTAAACATTGATCTCTAGATCGATCCTTGTAAGCTCCTCAGCCTACAACAGGGAGAAGAACAAACTTGACCGAGGGAGGATTGATGTATTGTCTGTTTGGTCTGAGATAGGTATAGACCGTGGGAAGAGGAAACAAATTTATAGGATTTTTTTTTTTCGATGACATGATATAAGGTATTATTCAAATTTTGGTTGGAAAGAAATTTCATGGAAGCTGCATGGAAAATGTCTTGTTTGTATCTCTCTCTCTCTTCTTCTTTTTTTTTGTTGGGGGGGTGGGTGGAAGAGAACAAGGTGCCGGCCCTGGCACAACTATGAGAAAGTCTTCTATAATGGATACTAGAAAGTGATCCGAATGACCTTGTAGATTCAAAAATATAAAAGACAGAACACACCTTATCACATAGTGATTGAAGATCATATACATCGACATCTCCACCTGAAGAAAACATTATCTCTTCTGTGGCCCCATCAGGCAACGTTCTCTCAATGAGAACAAACTCCTCATGTAATTTTTCTTCTTCCTCTCCTTTTTCAGGTGTGGGAGGGGGATCAACAATTTGGGTTGTATTGTTCTTCAGGAATCTGCCAGGAGGAAAAGCTGTGAGTCCTTTTCATCCATCACTAAAACAAGGATAAAATTTTACACACAAGAGACTATATTGTAGATGCTAGATGAGCTACCAACCCTTTGTAATATAAGCTATAATAATAATTTCGTGTAAATATTTGGTCAATGATCGTATTACTATTCTTAAATATTCGATGATCGTATACAATTTAAGTTTCATCACGTAGTAAAAGGTAATTCTTTTAGCTTGAGATTTACAATGGACACAGACTCCTTGGTGGGAGAGAAAAGGAGAATAGAGGAACGGAAAATGACAGGAAGGGGTCAACTTTGTTCGGTCAATTTAGTCAGATAAATGGAAGGAGAGGGATCACCCTGTGTGGAAGTTGGAGAAAGATGATGGGAAATACATTAGACTTTAGGATATTCTCCCTCCACTTCCTTTCCCTACAAAACCTCCCAGTTTACAAAATTACAAATTTCACCATGATAGACACATTTTAAGGAAAAACGGTCTTTTTCCATTTCCCTCCCTAGTGAACACACGAAGGAGGGGGCGTTTCCTCCCTGTCCACTATCCTCCAATCCCCTACATCTGGACATATTGTTACTCATTTTTTCATCCTCTTTTAAGGAAATTAACACCAACTCGACGTTATTTCTTCATAGGTGTAAAGACATCGGCTGCTTCGTGAGAGTTGGCACTATGCTCTCCACACGACATGGAAACCTTTACGGATGCTTGTCAGAACCCAAATGGCCAGAGAAGGACATGCCAGAAGATCTTATTCATAAATGAATAGCAAAGAGATTTCTGCTTAAGAATATATTGCAAGCCTCTTTATCTATTTAGCTGCAAAATATGGTTCTAACAGTTATTACTGATGTCCCGATAAGATAAAACTACAATATGTGAATATGCATTTGAGTGCATAAGGATACAATTCCCCTTGCATATGTTAGCAAGCACAGGTAGGTGGATTTGGAATTACCCAGATCTTATAGTGTCCCAGAAGTTGGCCTTTAGGCGATAAACTTTAAGATTCCTGCTTGCTGCAATATTGAAATTAATATTAGCTCAAGTGAGAACTAAACAGCCCATTGGAAGGAGGGCGCAAATAAATGAAATGGTAGTAGCAGCCATAACAAAGGACTCAGCTGGACAACGCAAAAATTCCACTTAACGCATCGAGTGCAAGAAGACCAGAAACAGATACTCGTGCTAATTCCTAAATACACGGCACCTAGATAAGAAAATGGTTGTTCAACACAAAATATTCTGTTGGAAGGCGACAGTGAAGTACCAATGAACCGGGAACTAGCATCAGAACCCAACTTAATCTATGTACCCAAATTGGCCATATCGATTTTAAGAGACTACTCAACAGGCTCCTTATCAGCACATTTGGACCTTCAGTCATGAATGTGGTATTCTACGGGCAGGGCGCCAAAGAATTCTAAAGGTATAGGGTAATTATAGAGTTCCAAGTTTGCTTCCTTTTTTTTTGGCGATTCCCAAGTAGCTAGTGTAAGTGAAAGAAAGGAATGAACTTCATGACGAAAGGAGTGAGCTTCCGGGTACCTCTCACGAACCCTTGACGTGAACCGCGAGGAAACAGTCCGATTCGAGAGCTGACCGTGGCTGTCGAAACTGACTGCAGGGCACCTGCAAGAATTGCCTGGAAGATCAGCGCCGAGACCAGAACTCCACGACCCATAAATGGAATGAAGGAAGATAGAATAAGAAGCAGCAAAAGACCCTTCAGGGAATCGACAGAAGGAAGAAGCACTCACAGTGAAGAGGAAGCAGCAACAGCAAGCAGATAGCGGGACGGCATGTTTCCTTGGCTCAGGTTCGCTTCTCTCTCTCTCTCTCTCTCTCTCTCTCTCTCTCTCTCTCTCTCTATCTGAGCTTTTCTGCCACTCCCTTGCCCGCAACTTCTGATTATTTACCCATTTGGCACGGAAGATTTGTGCTTTTAGCTTTGGTCCTTCAACTTTTCGCGTATCTTATCTTGTACTGCTATTACTGATGGGAAAATTTTCATCTCGTAACCGTCACCATTTTTCTTAAACTTTATAAAATACACATAAACTATTGAATCTTTCTTATTTTATATAAAAGTATTAGAGATAAAAGTAACAAATTCACTACTCTATCTATCCAAAAAAAAATATACACTGCTTTATTACCTAAAAAATCTCCTCTATAATCTCTTTCTAGAAATAATTACATTTTATGAGTTAGAAAATTGAGATTTTTTTTTATTCAGAGCGATCGCCCAATTGCATGTCGAAAACAAAATTTTTACAACATTAAAAAAAAAAAGGTCGAGCACCGAGGGCAATTACCCAATCTTTAAACTCCAAGTGGAAGCTTTCAGGCATGATTCGCTAGCCAATATGCATGCATCTTCCATTCCCGATACACATGCTTTGTCACTATCGACCAATCTAGATGACACAGTGCCTGGATATCTCTAACCAAAGCTTCGTTGCCCCCGCTTGGCCTCGGTTGGAAGCAATAAATGGCAGACCACTTCCGAGTCTATCTCAAGCATGAGCTTCCTTACTCTCAGGTCCCATGCTAACTTGAGACCTATCTTGACCGCCCACAACTCAGTTGTGATAAAAACGGTGATTCCAATGTTTTGAGTAAAACCGCCAAGCCATCTACCATGTTCACCTCTAGCCAAAGCTTCATTGCCCCCCGCTTGGCCTCGGTTGGAAGCAATAAATGGCAGACCACCTCCAAGTCTATCTTAAGCATCGTCTTCCTTACTCCCAGGTCCATGTCAACTCGAGACCTATCTTGACCGCTCACAGCTTAGTTGCGATAAAAACGGTGATTACAATGTTTTGAGTAAAACCACCAAGCCATCTACCATGTTCATCTCAAATGAAACCCTCCAGCAGCTGCCTTCTCCAAATTTCCTTTCACAGCACTATCCATGTTTCAACTTGCACCATTCACGATAGGGTTTACTCTATCCCACATTCCTCCATTCCCGTGCATGCACGGGCACTGGATGTTGGACTGGAATTATATGGGGTTAAACCCATGTGCAACACAAAAACTTATGCCAATTGGTTATTTGGCCTCACCACATATAAATCCCCTCCACTTTCCTCCTAGTGTGGGACAATTATTTATCTCCCCGCCCATTACTTCCAACACTGGATAGCTTCGACCAAGATCGCATTAGCTAAGCCGCCAGCCACTTTAAAGATGAGGCCTGCACATTCATGAGGCCATGTCAATTGAGGATCGAACATTTCCAGAATACCCAGCAGCTAACCTCGAAGACAAGAGCGATGAGATGACCGGCAGTCTCGAGTGTGAGCAAGATTAATTCCTTAAAATAATTAATCCCTAATGTTTGAGAAAAAAGTGTGCTGTAAGTTGCTTGAAACCAATTGTTTCTCTGTCCTCTCCACAATATCATAATCACGAGATCCGCATAACGGGCAGACATCTGGACAGACATTTTAAAAAAAAAATAATAAGAATGTTTGCGCAAAGAAGTAAGAGCTCACACCTGCAAGAGGGTTAGTTTTTATTTATTCCATCTTCTTTTGGTGAAATGCAAGATGTAATTTATTACCCAAAATAAAAATTACAAAGATATAATTTACCAGGTACATATTATCCTCCACTCCACAAACAATATAGAGTAAGTCGAGCCAAAGCCCTTAAGATGTTTGACATGCGCAGGAACTCCATTCTTCCCCATCCTTGACTTCCCAAGATAAAGTTCGCAACTGTCGATGGTTTCAATCGATCTCAAAATACATGAATTATGTGTCGATGATTTTACCATTCAGTGTAGATTTTGATCGTGATTTAACATTCCTGAATGTTCTTGTATATCGAGGGACCCCTATCCAGTTGTGGTTCAGAAGAGGTTACGCCCCTCAAGTTTTATACATCCATGTCAATGTTATTGTCCGCATATTCACTTTGACCTTAGGACCACATCGATTGACTGAAGTCATGTGTTTTTGTATGCTTCCCGTTAAATGATCAAGTTGAGAGACTAGGAATATTACGTCTTAGTAAAAAAAAAGAAAAATCATCAACCGTATACTTCCAACCTCACATGCCTTACGAAGAAAAAGAATATTTATATATATATATATAATATCCGGTGAAAAATTCAGAGCAATCATTAAATTCTGAGCAGACAGAAAATCATCCCAAGAAAACTTTTGAACTATTGTTTGCTGCTTCTCATCGAATTTTTTTAATTTGAAAAGCATGTCAATCATGGCTGTTTTGATGGACGTCAAGAAACATAATACATAGGATTAGGAATCTTAAACGTACGGTCGCCAACATGTTCCCCTTGAAGGTCGCTCCATTGGTCACCAACGTTGCCCCGTATTCTGTATCCTCCTTCCACAATTTGCCTCCGGACATTAGACTTGTATGCGACCGCATTTTGCCCCTTGTGTTCCGGTGTCCTGATAGAAATGGCATTAGCAAATAGCAACTACTATCATAACAAAATGTACGTATTGGCAAGTGTAGTTTCATGGCCCGGTCGATTCCTTTACGATCATTTTGGTCCATTGCATAGATGAACTAACGAGTGAATTACGCGAGGGGGGAGAGAAGAAATTAGAGACCTCATGATGAGCTGTTGGTAGCCAGAGAACCCTTGGTCGTGCAGGTTAAGGATGGTGACTTGGCCAAGTCTCTCCTTGTCCCTGCCCGTGATAAGGATAACCTTGAACCCGCATCCAATCAGCTTCTTGTACAGCCTCAGCACTCCTGGAATGGCCGGGCACTCTCCCTTCCCTGCCCATGCCCTGAATCCTGCTCCTTCGAATGGATCGCACCTGAACAAAAGGAAAAATAATAATAACAATAAGTACATATATCAAAATCTTATGCATTATCAAGAACATGTATACCATAAACAGGCCAAGCAAACCATGCCATATTATATTCCGGAAAGAAGTTATCATGTAGTTTCACCAATATCTATATGAAATATAGCGTGATCAATAACGCGTATCCGATAATAATATAAAGCTGTAGAGTACATGCTTAAAAATGATAGGTTACGTTTTATGGTTGAAATAAGAACTAAGAGACGGGACAAAATTTTTAAAAGTGTGATCCCATATTTGGTGATGACAGGATATGAATTGAGATGGAGATTAGGTCGAATATGTATGTACACCTATACATATTGACGAGCTAATCCTAATCAGCTAATCCCAATCAGGAAGTGGATTTAGGATAAATGTTTTATGTGGAACGATACTATAGGTCCTGATTTTGTCTCAAATTTAGAAAATTTGCCAAAATTTAAGAAGGAAGAGTGGGGCAAAGGTGGCCTAAACCCGCAACCACTGCTCCAATTGAGTTCGCCGCCGATCCCGGCCACCATCGGCTAGACCCTGCCCGCAATCCCAACAGGGAGTTGGCGGTCAAATTTGGGCAAGCACCAGTGCTGTCCAGCTCTTCGTCGTAGACTTTTTTTTCTTTTTAACATTCAAATTGGTTTTACCAATTTAGTTTTCGAATTAGTTTTAGACTTTTGACCAAATTCAAAATATATATATATATCTATTATTTATACGACTTACGGGACATTTATCCTTAATATCTTAATCCCAAACCTTGATATACACTAAGCACTCGGTAATTAGGATATTACTATTTGGTTTCAGAGTTAAAATCACAAAATTTTTAACTTTAACTTTATCTCAACACACTACACAACAAAAATACACATTTTCCAAGTAAAAAATTTTAACTTTAACTTTAACTCAACACACTACACAATAAAAATACATGTTTCACAAGTCAAATTTATAATCTCATCTCATTTGTCATTTTTCACAATCAAAATCAAAGTTACTTTATTTCCGAAACCAAACGCACCGTTAATAATCATAAAATCTTTAATCTCATCCGATCCACCTCTGTATATAATTCTAGAGGAGTGACCAAACGCAGCCATAAGGGTGACCAAACGCAGACATAATCTATGGCTGCAT
This sequence comes from Punica granatum, assembly GCF_007655135.1. Lineage (NCBI taxonomy): Eukaryota > Viridiplantae > Streptophyta > Magnoliopsida > Myrtales > Lythraceae > Punica > Punica granatum. Next base: position 7,421,448 of record NC_045131.1, read on the forward strand.
TTGTTCACCATCTGGCTAGGATTGTATTAACATATATATGAAAAAAATATTCAATGGATATTTCTTCTCACTTATCGTACCACCCACCAGTAAAAATAAATTAGTGAATTCTAACAAATCAGCATATATAAATTATTTATTCAATATATGCTAATTAGTAATACACGAGAAGGTCTATGGTACAATCATTAATTTTTAAAGTGGTTGCACTATACATGCAGAAAAATCACTTAAATTTATAGCAAAATAACTTAATTTTAACTAAATTATAATTTTTTCCAAGTAAGTTATACATATCTTGAGAAATTAGTTGGAGTACGTAAATTAAGTAGTTTATTAATAAATTATTCACCTTTTGAAGTAAATTACATGAATTTTTGAGAGAAATTTATTTGCACTTTTAGTAAAATACATGTCATTACTTTTGATGATTACCACGACTACAAAATATATATATATATATAGATATACGTAATATATAAGTGTAACATAGAAGCTGAAACTCACCCATATCTCTTTCCCTTGTAGTAAGTTACATTGGAGATGCAGGTGTCATCGACATCCAAAACCCAGGCATCCATGCCGTCTCCAGGCAGCACGATCCTGTCCACGTAGCTCAGTATCTCGTCCACAACCAGCTCGGTGTCCCGTTCGTACTGCCCTCCGGTCATGTACCTCTCGACGTATTTCTGGCACCTAGCAGGAACCGTCCGCCACCCTCGAACATTGTTTGCCTCCACTGCCAACCTCCAACTCAGGCAATGCGAGTCATAGTCATTGCCTTCATTGTCACCAACTTCCAGGGTCGACGAATTAGGAGGATTCCTTGCATAAGTAACCAGCTTTGGCGAAACGGCAAAGGAGATCAGGGACAGCAGTAGCTCCCGTATTCGATGCAGCATTTTCTTAAACATTGATCTCTAGATCGATCCTTGTAAGCTCCTCAGCCTACAACAGAGAGAAGAACAAATTTGACCGAGGGAGGATTGATGTATTGTCTGTTTGGTCTAGATAGGTATAGACCGTGGGAGGAGGAAACAAATTTATTAGAATTTTTTTTTCGATGACATTATATAAGGTATTATTCAAATTTTGGTTGGAAAGAAATTCCATGGAAGCTGCATGGAAAATGTCTTCTTTGTATTTCTCTCTCTCTCTCTCTCCTTTTTTTTTAGGAGAGAACAAGGTGCCCTCGCACTTTCATCCGCATGCACCGGATCTACAATTTAAAAATAATTTTTTTAAGAAATTCTTATTTTTTTCGGTGTATATTCTGATATTCAGAAACCCAATGGGATCTGACTAATCTAATCGAGAAATCGAGTATTAAAAGTTATTCTCTCTCGCCATTCCAATTTATACATGGGATCCTTTGTTACTCAAAAATAACAATAAAATCCTTATGATTTTAATAAAAATTAAAAAGAACCCGCGGAGAAAGAAAAGGTAGGTCATTTTTTTTGAATGCGGTTGTTTGAGCATTAGAAAGTATTTTTTAACACAATTATTACTTTTATTTTTCTTCAATTTTTTTAATTATTTAATTTAATTTTTAATGATAAATTATCTCGAGTATTTATTACTTTTTCATACTTTTTCTCATAATTCAACATCACAATTATTACAAATCTATTAAAATCAAAACTCAACTCAACTCAACTTTAAAACCAAACACACTAGTTGTGGGAAAGATAGTGGGTGATTATTTTTCAAAATTATTTTTCTTACAATAATTTAATGGCCATTATTAATTGAGTAATAGTAAGTATGAACATTTTTGTCAAACGAAAACTCTCACCCCTAGTTTTGCACATTAGCATAGATACACCGTGACACTTATTATAAGTCAATAATTAAACACATCAGCACACACAGTAAAATATGTGACATGATGTTGTTTTATGAAAAATCTTTTCTTGATTCTTATAACATAAAATCATGCTGAGAAAAAAATAAAATAAAATCATGCGATATATTTACAGGACTGGAAAAATAATTTAAGCGGGACAGCTTTTGCTATTTTACTCCTTTTTTTTTACTCGAAAGGTAATGGGGATCTTTTATTGATATCCAAATGAATACATCAGTTTACTGCAAAAGCGGATATAGAGAAAACCATCCAAGAATAATCATTTGTATCAATGACTATTATGCAGTTGGGGGCCTTCATTTGCCGTTTACCATATTATAATGATCTAGTCTGGCGAGCAACATATCTATACCTGTATCTAATACATAAATTGCGTGTACCACGTACTATTTTTAATATTTTTCTCATGGTCAAGTCGATCCCGTCCGCATGTCTCGCATTAAAATAGTGCGATCGAATGACCCACGAAGAACACTATGCGACTTGATATTGCGCAAATTGTTGTTGGCCAAATCTTTTCCTTTGTGATTGTGCTCCAATTCCAGAGCTCCATGTAATTTAGTGGGCCGCGTGTTTTCCATTTTGGAATAAAAAGGCTGCTCTTCCACTTTAGACTTGAATATTGGGTCACACTCGAGCCCTTTAAAATTAGTCCTGAGAAATCATCAAATATTGAAAGGGGAAAATTGTCCGTCCGATCCAAACGGAATGGAAAGAAACTATTCCTATTCAACCAAAAAAAAAAAGAGTATTCCTCGTTTGGATCGTTCTATTTTATTCTCATTTTGTTATGAGAAATTACACATGGATTATTTACGGGTTACAATCGGCTTCTTACAAGACATTCTCCGTGAAAATTACGCACGTATAAATTGATTACTGCACTTTCGGGGCTAAGGTGGTCCGACGCCAGCTACTACAACCACGATCAAGGTCGCCTATGATACCTTGAACACTGACAACCTCGACTAGGGCTATGTTGGCCAACATTGAGCCACCGCGACCCTGATTTTCTTCTCCTCTCTCTCTCTCTCTCTCTTCATGACTGTAGGGTCCGAGGCTAGCCACCATAGCTCTACGCGAGAGGCCCCCAACGACCCCTGCATCTGCTGGCAACCTTGCTTGGGGCGGTGGTGGCCGATGTCGGTCCCCCGTCGCCTCTCTCCTTCTCGGATGCAATGTGTTTTTCGTTTAATTATTTCTTTTAATTTTTTTCAATATACACTATGATATTTGAAAATCTAATGGGTTCCCGATTAATTCAGTAAAGCCGAGTCGATTTATTAAATTATAAAACTTTCCCAACATGAATTTTTTTCGTATTTCTTTTCATTTTTGAAATATAGTTTTATTTTAAAATGTGTACAATATTTATTTAAGGGTATCTAGTTATTTTAGCTTTGTATTCCAATCTCAATCCTTGACATGCACCAATCACTTGATTATGATGTCGCTCCCTAATAGTCGCAAATCAACGGGACATTAAATCCCATCCTATCCAAATCAATAATTATATCCTATTCCAACAACCAAATGTATCCATTCTCTTTAATTAACGCTAGCATATTTTTACTTGTAAAATAGGGGCTTCTGGGAGGGTGGAGAAGGGGCAATTGGCCCCACCTCAGTGACATGTCCACCGTTCCGTCTCTTCACTCATATCGACTTAATAAATTTCATACTGAACTGCCCCGAAAATCGGATGAACATTCACGTGGATAACGAGGAAGAAATTAAATCAGATGAACAAAAGTCTCATTAATGTTGGAAGCATCCAAGTCAAGAAAATCGGCACATAGAGATGTCAATCTCGTCATCGGACATTTTTGTTTTGTTTTGTTTTATTTGTTTCTTTTTCATTTTTAATTTTTCTGTCGGACTGGATCATCACATGGGCAGGTGCAATGTCGATCTATTATATCTTCTTTTGTTTTTATTTTTAAAGCTGGGTGGAGCACATGGCTGTTCTCTCCAGAGAAGCTTCTTGCTGCGGGCGGGTCCATGTGAGTTGCCACGTTTCACGTGCCAAATCGTAGGTTGTGGCTTGATCGGGTGAGCTGAACCTTCCGCAATGTTCAATGCCATTGGCTGGTTTCTGGGCTGTATGGCCCCACCTAGATTCAAGAGATAGGCGAGTATCAATGATACACTTAGATGAGAAGGGGAGAGAGTGGGTAGATCCGGCAGTGGGACTTCTCCTCCGGCCACCGAAGTCCTAGACGGTGGATCCAACAAGTGAGGCTACCTCGCCGGCGACCAACTTCTCAGTTGAGGTCATCGGAGGCATTGGAGGCCTCCAATGACCTCACTTTGAGGGATGGGTTGTTGGTGGGGAGCCCCACCTCCAGTCCCTTATGTATTCAAGTTTTTAATAAATTTATACAGAAGTGCCACATCTGTATAAATTGTGTAATATACATGTGGCAATGAGTCAATTATCAAGTCGGTGAAAATAAGGATGGTGAATGTCCTATATTGGAAGGAGGGATTTCATTTTTCATTTTCGAAACCATATAGGATATCATTGGAATTTATCTTTAAGAAAAGATATTAGAAACTGTACAGGATGTCATTGAAATTTATCTTTAAGAAAAGGTATGAAATTACGAATTCACCCGTAACTTTTTCATAATCGAATAATGTTTCTTAAATTTTCAATTCTATTTTAGTCTAGCAATTTTGGAAGAAGAAAAGTTGCATCTAATTTATCCACACTACGCGCGAAAATTGTACATACAAAAGACCGAAAATTAAATAAGTACTAAAAGAATTCATGTATATTTTTTTATGGAATTACACCTTTAGTAGGTTGAGAATTGAGATTACAAATTTACAGAAAAAAAAAAAAGAAGAAGGTAAAATTAGCATGGAGAACAGAAGATGAGAGGGTAGAGAATGGGGGAAAATAGGGGTGGGAGTTTGACTGGAAAAGAGGGGTTAGTTATATAATAGTTATATATGCTTTTAATAAAATTACTATTATAGTATCAATCAATCAATCAATCAATTTTAATGATTCTAAATCAATGTATTTATATTTAACACGGGCAATTTCTAAAATGTAAAGTGAGACAAAAAGGTCTTTCGTACTTTAATAGGGAGGTAATATATTCGATCAAATTGGTGATCTAGTCTGGTCATTTATACAAGAAACCAAACTTCATGGACCAAATTGGCAGTCTTACTTTTATCTTTTGAGTTATAAGGAAGACTCGTCTGTTACTAGGAAATAGGGAAATTGGAAAATAGGAAAGGGAGCGTGGGAAATTCAGTTGAATACTAATTTAAATAGAAACCCAAAGCATCTTCATTTTCAGGTAAAACACGAGAGTCGTCATATTGAACCCTCTTCCTTGGTATTCTTACATTGTAAGCACTTGGAGAGGACCACTTGGTATCATCAATATCTAACTATGTAAATTCAGCTATTGTGCTTAGTGCACAGCATATTTATCCCGTAGATATACATTCTTACATTGCAAGCACTGAACTTTTTGAAACAAATTGAAAGTTTCTTGACTATTTATTATATGGGTAAATTTCAACGGCACCCTTATAGTTTGTAAAATGACCAGCGACACTCCCTTTTGTCAAAATTAGTCATAAACCACCCATCATTTCACTGGTTTCTACAGTTTTTTCCAAAACTAAGAAAAGTTTTCTCTGTCTTGTTCGGTCAATTTTGTTCCTCGATATAAAAAATTTTGTATAACCATTCCATGTTGGTAAACAGGATGGTGCCGCGAGAACGAAGTTGGGCAAAGTCGAGGTAATTGACGAAGTTCCTTGTCAGGGGATGAATCTGCATAATTCTTTCAAAGTTGAGGACCGAATTTGTAATTTCTGTACTTTGGGGTAGGAGTATGAAAAACACTGTGGGAGACCAATGAGATCTCGTGTCTATTTCGCAAACGTCTATAGTAGCTGAAGTTGACCCTTTGAAGCTCTTAATTCAGGCAAAGTCGAGTCTGATCGGTCAATAGAAAGACACGAGACGGTGATGAGGAGGAGGTTGCCATCACGATTACGACTTGCCATGAAACGCAGATGACCGTGTTTAGCGAGGGCAGATGGGCAGCATGTATATTTTTTCTTATGGTCCAGAGCCCTTACCCATTGCACATCAATTTTCTCACCTAAGGGATTCTTTGAAGAAATGTAGCTTTCAGTGATAAACATCTCAATAATCCTAGAATTTCCACGAAAAAGGCTCTATTAGTTCTGCGTAATCTCATTTCTCTGTCGTTGTGGATTGTAAAATGATGAGACGAATAAAAGATAAATAAATCTCTGTTTGGAATTCCTATTTCTGATAGAGATTAGTCTGCTAACGGTAGTTGAAATGTCGTTAGTGATGAGAAGAAGAAGCTGCAGAAAGGCCATTATCATTGTTCCGCTCGATCACGTCCTCTGTTCTAATTTACCCCAAAATATCTGTACATGTCTACAGTTCTTTTCCCACATTTAAAAAGAAAAACTCCAAATCTATAAAATATTTAAACTCACCATCGTATCGATTTAAATTTTTAAAATAGAAATATAAGCCGCTTACCCAAAAAAAAAGAAAAAAGAAAAGAGGTATAAGCCCAACAAATAGTATGCTCAGTGAATATTGGCTTAACCTTGTTATGGTTTAGGTAATAAATCGTCGATGAAGCCGAGTAAGATTGTCATATACAAACATTTTCTCGATGGTTACATATCTAGAAGTTCTAAATAAACGCCGAAATATCCTTTTTTTTAACGTTAGTATCTCATGCTTCCCACCTATTATTAATTTTAATGAATTTTTTTACCGACCGACATTTTTTTAATGGTTTAACATTAATTTATACAGGTGAAGGGAGGTTAGAACTCCAAAGTCCAAACTGTTAATTATGTAATCACAATTTTCCAAGCCTACCGTCACCCACCAATTAAGAATCACAAGTAGCAATTATTTTATGGAGAATTTGAAACTACCTAACGGTAGATGGATCGGGAAATAAGATTTAAACTAACCAATTTTTTTTAATATGAAACCGAAACTAAGGTTGTTTTTTTTACAATTTAATTAAATAAGTGTTTAAAAGTAATTACAAGTTAATTATATGAAAAATTGAATATGAGGGAAAAATGAAAGATAATTGTCTCATCTATTTTATCATTGAGTAAAAAATCACTTAAAGTAAAAAAAATTAACTTAATTAAATAAGTCATTTTTCACTTAGGCAAATTCTATAATGGAACGTTAAATTATGTTTTATAGTGGAACGCTAGTTTTTTCCTGTCATTTAATATTAAAGACAATGTTTTGCTCATAGATCTTTTAATGACGTCACAAATTCATCGGCCACATGTAAAGTGCAATAAAATTAGAGAGTTGCTTACGTGTCAATGGCGTGTGTATAAATTAAAACCCATTTATATGTCAGTGACGTGTCGCTAACGTGTCCGGCTTATATTATATTGGTTTTCTTTAAAAATCGATTTTTATGGTTCGGTTTGGTGACAAGGTTATTATGGGTGACGAAGCAAAATGTGATTAGTACATGTGGCGGGAATATTTGAGAAAAATGATATAGTATTACGGACGAAAATTGTAAAATGAAAATATAAAGGATTAAGGTAAAATATGTAAATAATTGATGGATGAGATCAAAAGTTAGTAAGATTTAATGGCTGAAATTAATATTCTATCATGAAAATACAAGTTGGAATTTCATTGTAGAATCTAACTTCCACTTATTGGTGCTCTCTTTCTCTCGCAAAATATTTTATCATCCTTATCATTTCTTGTCTTTTTCTTAACTGATTAAATGGTTAAATTTTAAGTACTTAATTTATCAAACACTACAAAAAATTCTCGGTTAAAATCTTATGTCTGGAAATTCCACGTACTTCCTTCGCTATCTCATAGAAAATTAGCCCGTTGTGCAATTATATTACTAGATGGAGAATTCTTACGATTGGTATCGCATCCTTCCCGAAGCCCTCTTTTCTATTTCATCAATCCATCTACAATTTCCAATCTTCCTTTCATATCCTTTCTTAAGTCGTGGGCAAAATCTTTTGGTTGACCAATCAGTATATAATATATAAAAATTGAAACTCAAAATGAGAGGACTTCATTAATAACTTTCATTTTTTGGTAAGACATGTTCAGTATTCGAATCAATATATTTGATAACCCCAACTCTACATTTAATAGACCTATCAGTTTTAGCTCAATGAATCTTATAATACTTCGATTGCATCATATTTAACGTATTTTAATTATTCGTCTATATTATTTGTATGTAATAATATCTAATTAAATTTTTCAAAAAAATTAAAAGTTTGTCACAATAATTCAAAAGAACACCTCAAGATATGTGACATTTTTCAAATTTAAAGTGCCAAATGCCCTCACAAATATGTTATGAAAATTCATTTTCTTCATCTTTTCATAGGCTATAATTTTTTCACACGGAACGATATTTCTTGTTTTTCGTTGTATCAATATATGCATATTATAAGGATTCTTTTTCATATATATATATATATATATATATATATATAACGAAGAGTGTTTGGTCCAGCCCGACCGTCTCTACTGCCGACATGAAGCCCATGGGATGGGTCGCCTGGACACATATATATAATATATAAAAGTGGAAGAGTTGGATCGTAGGAGCTATAGTATATGCTAATCTTATTAGATTTATATTAATAGATTATCAACTTTCTATGCATGTATTACGTATTTATTTGCCATCATGATATTTATTTTTGTAGCACGTATTTTGTTTACTTAATAAAGTATACCATAAGTTATCTATATTCACATGAACTACATCATATAAGTTGATTATCTAATTTCAGTCATAAACAAAGTAAAGATTTATCGCGCAACAGCTAGTTTACGTAATTTCATTTATTTAAGGTTGCCCATCTATATATATATATATATATTTATTTAATCTACTCTCACAAGATTCTTCTATACGTACAACAAAAGTCTTCCATGTATGCATATTGGACTCACTGAATTTTTCCATCTGTGCCACTCAGCTCATGCTTAGTAGTCTTTTTTCGAGTCTCTGCATTAATATGAACTTGCCATTTTCAATTTTTTTTTCAAATTTTCATAATATATTTACAATTTTATTATATGTTTTCAATAAGAGTTTTACAATTTATTTATAGATACTAATTCGCGTAACTACTCCCAATATTTTTTATTTTTTTAAATATTTTACACTGTAAAAATTTAGTAATATCAACAATATCAGCTAATGTTTAACACAACATGCGTGATTTATGACTAGTTTTAATTTTAATTTATTACTGCTTTCCTATTTTGGTTGTGAAATTGGCCGCTAGGAAACGATTCTGACGTATGGCGTCTTCTCTCGGGGAACCGTCATACATTTCCCAATTACTCAACTAATAATTAATAAAAATTAATGATCAAAGAAAAACCAATAAGAAGTTCAGCATATAAATGGTTTGATGTTGAACCTGCGGGGATTGCTCAAAGGCTGATGATAGTTTAGAATCTTATTTGGAAATTAACAAAAATTCAATGAATTTATGAGAGATTGAACGCTTATTATCAATTTGAACTTTTAAAATGAACATGAATTCAATCATTTATTGGCTCTGTCGAGCGGGTTATGCATGTGACCATACTGTCCATTCAATTATCAGGAGCAATCAAAGTGCTTCTCCTGTTTAGCCCAAGTGTTTAACCCAAATGCATATGAGAAAGGCTGCCTTGTAATTAATCATCCTCTTTCCTCCTCTCGCTTTCGAAATTGAGTACTATAACTTATCAACTCGAACATGTGAGGATGGACATGGATCTAATCACTTATTGATTTTATGAATGAAATATTATAAAGAATTTTTTATTTTAAATTTTTAATAATATCACAAGATGTACTTAGTCTAATTACTATTTGAGAGTAAGTTATGTTCGATAGTCAAACATCATAGCATAAGGTGTTTTTAATGGATTTATTATATTGCTATGGTGCGAGTAAAGTCTACCGACACGTAACAAAATTTGTTGACAGGTTAATGCCACATTTATGGATTTATCATGATGTTCATATCTATTTGTTAATTGTTGCTTCAAGCAGAAAATATATTTATTTATTGATCAAAGTAAAAATTTCACGTGGCGTATGGAGAGGAGAAGTCCGTTGGTCACCCATAAAAGCTAGCCCATAATTAATTGTAATTATTTATTATGGTCGACTTTCTATATCAGAAAAGTCTGTAGGTCATCCCCCGTGTGTTTCAATTTGTATAGGCGTTCACGAGTCGCTCTAGTAGATAGACGACTTTGAATGAACTCTTTTTCCATGAATAAATTATTACGTATATAGGTTTGAAATTTTCAAAAATTTAAATGACGGTCGAATTTGAAAGATATATACATACAGCAAATTAAATGTAGCTTGCTTATTCAATGCAAGAGCCAGCCGTTCTACTTCTTGCCAAGCAAATATCAAAATGTGTAAACCATCGATAGACTATTCGGGAAAATACTATTTTCGTCTATGACCACTGGGATATCGACACAAGAGATAAGAGAGCATATGTGTACAATTGGTAACTTTTCCATTCATGAGATGAGGCAAGATCTTGATTTTTTTTTCGTATCCACCATCAATTATACCTCGTTTGATTTTGGAGTAATTTTTTTACTCTACTCCACTTTAACTCCATTTATTTTCAATTCAATAACATAATTAGTACTTTTTCATTTTTTTTAAGTTTTTTTATCTTAACTATCATTTAATTTAATTTTTAATATTAAATCTCTTAACTATTTATTATCTTTTTTTCACACTTCAACAACTCATTCATTACTTTCTCTCAACTATTCATTACTTTTTTAAAAAAAATTATAATTCAATAACACAATTATTACTTTTTTATTTTCTCCATTCATGTTATTATTACAACCCAATTAAATATATATATATATATACACGCAGTTGGAATGGAATTGAGTTTAACTCAATTCTATCTCCAAACAAGGCCTTAATCTTTAACCAACCATTTAATGCGACGATATCTCAATGAATCAGAACCGACGCATTTTTTTTTCATATTGTCTCAACAAAATTCACATCCATTACTATTTTTGCTAAGTGTAGAAAGAAAAATAAAGAGAGTAAAAGATACTTGTTAAGGGTCATAAGTTGTAAACGACATCGAAGCACATGTTGCATCGAGGGTGTCATTGAACTAGCTCACATGCACTGCTCTCTTATATCCCTTCTTTGGATCGAAAAAAATGGAGCGGAAGGATGAATGTTGATGAGAATATGCACTTTCTTTCTTTTTTTTTTTGAAGTGAACCTTGATATTTTGAAACTCAATTAGATCTCGATTAATCCAATCGAGCCGGATCGGCCCGCTAAAGGGTAAAACTCTTTCATCGTGAATTTTCTGGATTCATAAGGACTCAAACACGTAACCTTACTTAAGCGGAACAAGTGCCGAGTCGTTTGAACTTACCCACGTTAGTAGAATATGTACTTTTTAAGCATATATATTTTCTATTAATCTCATTTATTTCCTTTCTTATTTTCCATTGCCCTCCATAATTTAAACAGAGGCTTCTGTATGCATTGTGAGAAAATAACTAAGGAGGATGAGATTTATGGATTAAACTCCCTAAGCTAACCAGTAATTTTTGGATGAGGTCGGTCTCGGATCCACAGTGTTATGTAATCAGAGTACCGCGAATACGTATCGCAGAAGCGATAAGTTCGTCGTATTGCGTAAGTGGATACACTAGGAGGCGAATCAATAATTGTTCATGATGGATACAAGAGGATGATCAAACTGATGCATGCATGTGCAATGGGGCACATCTAAGAGGGCAATGAGTGGTAATATCCAATTCCACTCCATTGAGATGGAGAAAATATCCAATTTGGGTCTCTCTCAGTCCCTCCATCATGTACGGTTCCCACCAAGCTATAGAGAGGAATTGCTATTTCGGACTTTATCGTCTTCAGATATTGTTGGATCGACTAAGGACTACGTGCTACAATGTCGGTCAAATTTGAGCCGGACCATGTGGGGAGATTTTGACATCCCGTCAGCGGTATGGTATCGCTGGCGATGTAACCGTTGAATTGATAAATAAATAAAATATTGAATCCAACGACTATAAAGTCGACAATACCGTATCGCTGGCGGGATGTTAAAAGCTTCCCGGACAATGTGATCAAAAGGGGCCCTATCACTGTACACAAAGGACAATGTGGACAAAATGAGAATTTAGTGACATCAAGGCGATGTTTTACGTGAAGGTGACTCTTTTTTCGGTGAGACTACACGCGGGGACAGATATAAGAATTTGGTCTAAGGAGAACAAAATTTAAGGAAAGGCAAAGAAGCATAATCTAAAATCAAGAGAGATGAAAGATATGATTTCACTAAAAATGATAACCTTGACTTTGAGGAGGCCGAGATTCATTATTATTCAATTGTTAATTTGCTCAGCTGTAATATATAGTTTTGAATTTTTACAAAGTAAAATTTATTGATATTGAATGCAAGTTAATCAACTGATTATAATATACATGACACGAGAAAATCAATTCTCACGCACAGTTCATTTAACCGTGATAGGTGTGTGCACTTATGTGAACGAGCATTTTTTTTTCTAGATGTAACTCATCAACGGTACCTGTCGCGATTACATAAATTATATGTGAAGAGAATCGATTTCTACTAATAGTTTTCCAATGTGAATATAGAAATTTCATCTAAAAACTTCTATGTACGGTTAGTTTTTCTACTTCACGCCATAGACAGGTCGATGCATGCTTAGAAGGAAGATTTGTCTCGATCACTAACCGAAGACAACCCATCGTAATTTCATAGGAAAAAAATACGGTTACTTTTTTGAACTGACAATCATGGACGGGGGAGGGAATTCTTCAATTGAAAGACTTCGTTTGGAAAGAGGGAGAAGGAGAGAGAGAGAGACCCCCAGCCCACTCAGTCACGCCACAGAGCTTCGTCCCCAGCTCTGAGACTCTCGACCTGCGTGTGTGCGTGCCTCAACTCCATCTCCATCTCCTTCTTCATCTCCATCTCCTCCATCGAAGCGCCTCTCTCTCTCTCTCTCTCCCCCTTATCATTCCATTTCCATATGACGTAAACCTTAAAAATCCCCATATCAATCTCTCTCTTCTCTCTCTCTCTGCCCCTTTCTGTCTCCTGGCTTCCCATCTACTAATGGCATCTCTCTCCTCTCTCTCCACCCCACCCTAGATCTCGGCTCTCTCCCTGTTTCTCTCCGGGCATTCCGCATTTCCTCCACTCCCGGATCTGCCCGAGCAGATCAGTCACCCCTGCTACTCCAAGCCTTTCCTATGAGCCGGAGCGGGAGGGACTACCTCCTCGGGGGCAGGAACTTCCCCCCGGGATCGCTCAACCACCGACGCGGCCATAGTTTGACTGCCCCAAGGGACGCCGACGAGAACCTGGATCTCTTCTCCAGGAACCGCCGCAGCGTCTCCGTCGCCCCTTCCGAGGAGTCCTCCGATGGTACGTATCCCCCTCGCGTCCCTATCCGATCCGAATCCAATCTGACAGTCCCCGAGTCGTACTGAAGCTGCTGGACTGCAGCAGCCAAATCTGCCTCGTAATGATTCCGTCGCTTTCGGGAACGAATCAGTTCATTCAGTGCGAACTGTCGACGCCATTGTTTCCAGCTCGATTAGGACCTATGCCATGATCCTGTCCTCGTTGATCGTATTGCCCCTGAAATCTTCCGGTGTAGCCTTTTCATCTATATCCCGATTAACATGATCGGGAGGGCAATGAAGTCATTTCACTTCGTCGGAGATTGAGTTTGGATTGTTAAGGAGCGTTTGATTTGTCCTTTTTTGCCCGGTTCGTGGAAGGAGATGGATGATCGTTGCGGAACCGAAAACGATGTTTAAGCTCCGGATATTGGATTAGGTGCCGTTGAATGGGAGCGGAGACAGAAACGTCAGCATACCATGTCGTTTACATACTGAAGGACAAACAGACAATACCCCCATACCGGTTTATGGTTTTTCCCTTTTAGTTTGAAACACACTTCACTCCAGATCAGAGCAGGGAAGCAGAAAATTATCGTTCGTGTTGGTGATGTATCTATGCGTTCATTTTGTTCGATCAGCTCTGTAATGCTGGATTCGTGATCTGCTTCTTGTCGACCTTATGCAGAATTTCCCGTCAGCAGTTCTGCTTTTACTGATGTGTGCGTAAATTTTACATGCGATTTGGTTTCAGTTTCTGACATGGTACTTGTGTTATTCCTGAAACAGCTTCTACCCTGAAGCTGGGGAGACTGTCAGTTGGTTTGGCGAAAGTGGCTCGAAATGGGCTCGATGATCTACTGTCATCCACTGATGGAGGGAAGCATGATTATGATTGGTACATATTGACTTTGTTCTTCGAATCTCTAGATTTGTTCACATTTTAATACCCAGATCCTCATTTTATCATCGAGTTGCTCCATGATGATCCAGAGTAATAACAGTCTGTTTAAGATATACTCGTGATTCCAGCTCGGCCAATGCCTGTGGTTGTAATTCTCTGTTCATTTGAAATTGCCATTCTTTGTTGCTGCCGGTCAACTCTTCAGTTTTGTTTCACGCTCTCTCATACATGGAGAATTATCGTACCAGCCTAATGTGTATGTGATAATGTCTTCAGGCTTCTCACTCCCCCTGGAACCCCTCTGTTTGCCTCATCAGATGGACGTGAACCTCAAGGCCCTCAACCAACCACAGCTGTCCCAAGAAGCAGTTCTCTGGCCCGGTCATCGTCTACCACGAAAGCCTCAAGGGTACATACTCATGTTGTTGGCCATAAAAAATTTCCATTTGCCTGAACACATTCAAGAGGATCCGTCAGTGACCTTTGTAATTTTATTTATCCTTTGCATGACAGAATAGAGTAGGCAGGGTTTCTTGGTCTAGGATGAAGATTCATTTCTTAGATAGCTATCTGTTTCTCATTTGCCGGTGGTTTATGTCTTAGTAGTTAGTATTGAATGAATTGTTTATTTCAACCGTACTGATTTCTAACTGTTTTTTTTTTCTTCTATGTTTCAGCTGTCCGTATCACAATCAGAAAGCAGCCATACCTCGAGACCAGCTAGGAGCAGTTCAGTGACTCGCTCGTCCATTTCCAGTTCCCAATATAGCAACTATTCCTCAAACAGATCATCTTCAATCCTCAACACAAGTTCTGCTTCAGTCTCATCCTACATCAGACCATCTTCTCCTATTACCCGCTCTTCATCTACAGCAAGGCCGTCCACACCATCTACCCGTTCATCAAATTCGCGACCCTCAACTCCTTCAAGAGTCCGTACAGGACCCACAAGCTCTTCCATTGAGAAACCTCGACCAACCCAAAGCTCTAGACCTTCCACGCCAAGTTCCCGACCACAGATTCCAGCAAACATGAGTGTTCCAGCTTCTCGATCAAATTCTCGGCCTTCAACTCCTACTCGCAGAAACTCTGCACCATCGCTGTCTCAATCAGTATCATCGATTTCAGTTGGACGTGCCCTATCAAATGGTCGCACTACTACACCATCATCAAGACCAAGTTCTCCTGGCCCACGTCCTAGGCCTCCACCTCAACCTATTGTTCCCCCAGACTTTCCCCTGGAAACACCCCCAAACCTCAGAACTACCTTGCCAGACAGACCGCTTTCTGCTGGCAGGTCCCGTCCTGGTGCCTCTGTCACCGCAAAGGGGAATACCGACCCGGCAGGATCTGCTAATTTGTCAAGAAGACAGCCCTCACCTATCGTAACACGAGGAAGGCTCTCAGTTCCAGAGCCATCCGGAAGAGCTCGTGTCCACTCTCATGCTGCAGATCCACCAGAGCATCGAAAAGCCCCACATTCCCCAGAATTGGGGATGAGAAGGCCCGTCAAGACTCCGACATCTGCTCCTGATTCCAATGGTTTTGGGAGGACTATCTCAAAGAAGTCGCTAGACATGGCCATAAGGCACATGGTATGGAAGCTTTTTCTCTTTTCCTCGAGTTAGCATTGATTGCATGATTTGGTATACAGCTGTGTCCAAATTCAGCATGTCGGTGTTCCTTCATCACTAAGATCCATTACTTGCCAGATGACATAATTTTTTTTAAAAAAATCCATATCATTCTAGTATACAGTCGGGTCAACTTTATACTTGCACAAGTATTTCACTTCTGGCTGCATTTCTTTTCCCGTGTTTTCTTGTATTAACTCACTTCTGTGCTCCTCAATAACTCTTATTGCTATTTTTGGTTTCTAATGTAGGACATAAGAAATGGCACGGGCAGTCTCCGGGCACTTTCAAATACCACCCTCTTCCCCCAAAGCATCCGATCCACTGGTTCCAAGACACATTCATCTCGATCTCTTAATGCCTCCGTCAATGGCAATGGTAACCACCAAAGCAGCAATGATGCGCTATCAGAAAGTGGAAGCTGGAACGTTAGATCTCCAGACAATAGCACTGTGTCAGGTAATGGGAATTACTCTGCGAAATTGACCGAAGTGGACATCTACGAGAGCTCGAGGTATGATGCTATATTACTTAAAGAGGATCTGAAGAACACGAATTGGCTCCACAGTGTTGATGATAAATCAGATCAGGGGCTTATCTTCGATAATGGATTTGAGCCCCTGCCCGAACCCTTTGGCCCCTTATAGCAGTCGAGAAACGGCTTCTTTCGCTTGAGTGAATGTTGTTTATTGGTTGGCATATATTAAACATTTCTAGTCAGAAAGAAAAATTACTTATGTTGACACCGAATCCTCGGGAAAGTGAGAGGAGAGTATGTCATCGGAGGGGTGGGGGCGACCGGAAATCATGTGTTTTGCTTTTGGTCCGCTGTACTACTTTTGTTCATGTCTTTCAGAGGGAAATGGATGGTTTCTTCTATAGCAATTATGAGCATTTTGTGGGCCAATTTTTTGTCAACTTTCATGCATTTTCTTGGAGGAATTCGAGGCCGCTGCTTTGTTAGACCGTGTCACCATTTGATTCCTTGTCACATCGATTGGAATAATTGCAGTCTCGTGGATTTTATGATGTCTTTGTACCGGTGGAACATTTTTTTTCTTTGCGATCGGGATACCTACCGGCACTCGCATGTTTAGCTGCATGAGATTAAAGAAGTAGATCTATGTAGCTAGCACGGATTAGATGACGCATTTTCTTTTGGATGTATCAAGGGCTGGCCATTCATTGTTTTCGGGGTTAATAAAAAAAAGTATAAACTTTTTATATTTTAATAATTCTTAGCACGAACTTCTTTCATTTACTTAAAAATGCATAAACTTTTAATTTGATAACAATTTTAATACGGCGTTAAATTTTCCATTAATTTGAATAAAATTGAAGTTAGAGGGCGCCGACGACCCCAATCGGGAGGGAGAGCGCCGGCGATCTTGATTAGGGGTTGGTGATCGGAATCGATGCCCCCACCCTCGGATTTGGGAGAACCCTCAAGGGGATCGACTTTATCGGGAACCTGACTCAACCAAAGGGCTTACATGCAATTAATTCCGATTCGAGCTTTTGTTGAACTGCGGTTCTAATCAATGACATTATTACCAACCGTAGTCCGTTATATATTTGAACTTTTGACCGTAGCACTATGCATATTCTCGCGGTATTCTCCACGGAACCAATACTTGGACACTGCTGCAGTCTTCATTAGTGGAAAGGTGGAATTGAAGTTAAATTAGGACTTCTGGGGGTAAATTGGAAACACATAAAAATTCAGGGTGCAGAGTGTAAGATTCAAGGATCGAGAATTGTCTTGTTCTCGCCCAAAAGAAGCACGAGGGATAAAAACAGAAGGGAGATTCTGTCGGCATCAATTTCTCCCGCAAAATTAGGTTTGCCCGATAGAGCTCTGAGGGGGCTTCTGCCTGTGCCTCTGCCTCTGATTCTGTCTCCCCCCCCCCCCCCCCTGTCTCGCAATTTCAGGGATTGGAGCTTCGGGTTTTGGGATTCTTCGTTTAAATTTGTTGGGGAGGCGCGCCTGCTTCTGACTTTGACCGGTGGACTCCATTTCTCCTTCCCCTTCTTCGCCGTTTCCTCTCTCCGATCCGATTTCTCTCTTTCAAAGGTAAATCCAATCATTCCCTATTGAGAGAAGCTTTCTGGGTTTCCTGGTATTGGTATGAATTTCTACATGCCGGGGAATTTTTGTTAATTTCGATGAAATTGATGTGGGGATTTTTCTTTTCGTCTCTTGATTGCTTTGGAATGGAGCGGTTCTTCTAGTTTTCGGGGATTTCCAATCGACAGTGTCAGACTCATGTAGAAATGCGTAATCTTGATCTTTTCTTTTCTTTTTTGGATAAGCAATCTTTCCCTGCGTCTATAGCAGCTGCAATATGCCATTTGTTTATGATCTGGGTGACGGGTGACTTAAATAGCTCGATCGAATGAAAGGATTTGGAGGAAAGGATTCGAAGGGTGAGTGATATTCCTCCAAATCCGTCTGTCCGGTTAGGAATTTGTTGGCTTGATGGGGAAAAAAAATCATCTTTGGTTCGGGTCGAAAAAGTTTCTCTGTTTGAAGATGGACATGGAGGGGCGACACTCTCCCACCAATTCTGTTCTTCCCTTTCCCTCCAAGTTTTTTCACCAAACGTTACATGAGTTTTTCGTTGTTTCTCCCATGATCAAAGAATTAGCCTCTCCTCTTTATCTGTTGAGCTTTCCTCCTTTGGTCTTACCTTTGGTCTTACAATCAAAGAGGATTTGATGATTTGCAGCTCTGATTCGAGACTGATATATATCTGCTGAAGCAGAGGAATGGCTTCAAAACGTATCTTGAAGGAACTCAAGGATTTGCAGAAGGATCCTCCCACTTCCTGCAGTGCTGGTAAGCTATGAGAATTGAATGCTCTTGGTAAGAATTGGAAACATGTCGGTGACTTTGTTTAGAAGGAACATAATTGATGAAAATTTAGCTTGTTTGTTGAAATGGGCACTTTTAAGCTATTTATCATACATTATTGGTGTCGTAGTTGTTTATTGGATTCAATAGGTCTCTATGGAGCATGTATTTCATCTTTTGAATATCTAATCCTACACACTTTTGCTTGAACCTTGAATGCAATTTCCTAATGTTGGTAATTGAAATGATTGAAAAGGATATATGAGTTAATATGTGTTCTAAAGTAAAAAAAATATTCGTAATTAAAGAAAGGTGGGGGGGCGTATAGTAGAAACTTATATGGAATTAAAATTAGGAGGAACATAAGGAACGCTTTCTACTTCAGGAAGAGGTATAGTGTAAATAAATTGATCACTCTTAATTTAAACTTATTAATTTTTCTTATATTTATTAATTAAACTTATTAATAAATTGTTAGTTAATATAAATAACTAATTATTTTAATTGTTAAATAATTTTTTCTATCCATTCTATTTTCTATCGAAAAAGAATTCAATTTCTAATATTAAATTAATAGAAAAGAAAATAGAATCTAAATTTTTAAGCTAAAAACTAAGTGTCATATTATAATTATAAGCGTCTCTTTTTTATTTAAATCATTCAAAATATCAATCTCGTTCTTGAGATTTCTATCTCAACACCAGAGCCTTTTTCTCAGTTATGTTTATGACATGCATCATTAGTTTTGACTTCATAATCAGCAAGGACTTTTCTCAAATAATTGTTTAGCAGACATGTATACACTCAATCTTGTGCCAAATTTTAGCTGCTAGATGTCACATGCCTCTTTGATGCTCAAACGAGTTGTCTTTGTTTAACAGGTCCTGTGCATGAAGACATGTTTCACTGGCAAGCAACTATAATGGGACCTACTGATAGCCCTTATGCTGGAGGCGTTTTCCTAGTCTCAATTCATTTTCCTCCGGATTATCCCTTCAAGCCTCCTAAGGTTGGGTAATACTTGCTGGAGTCTGGTGTATATTTTTTTTATTTATATAAAAAATGTGTTGTTTATGCATTAGTCCTTTTGCTGTCTTGTTATATTCTGCAGTTTTGGAGAGTCGAGGTTTAGTCGTGAAGACAGAAAAAATTCTTATGCATTGAGATTTTCACTATACAGGTTGCATTCAGGACCAAGGTATTCCACCCAAACATAAATAGCAATGGAAGCATTTGTCTCGACATCCTGAAGGAACAGTGGAGTCCAGCACTTACCATTTCCAAGGTTTGGTGCATGTTAATGTTCCTAATATTTGTGTTGCTAAAATTCTCGAGACCCAACATATAAGTGGAATTGTTTTTGAATTATGAAGTCAACTGTGGTGTTTTTCAATTTCAGTTGGTGTTCTTTTTCCTTTTCCCTTATATCTTCCTTCAGAGGCTTACCCTTTCAACCGAAAGTTTCTTTCAAATCCACAATATAATTCTTACTGTTGAGGAACCCGATTGGCAACTTGATTCTTCTAGTTGCAATAATTGGTATGACCTTCCGCCAATTAGAACTCCTTCATTCCTTATGTATTCCAGTTCTGTGTATCATTGAAGACGTTTATTGCCTTACTACCATGGTATCTCAGTTCTTGATTATGCACCGTGCCTGATAGTGTCTGCTCTTCTAACATAATATTGAACCTTCTGTTGTTCTTTATGTCTTATGCAGTGCTTTTTATGCTATATTCTTGGGAGCCCACGCTTTACTTATGGTTCAAAATTCAAATTTAGGGTTGCTTACTATGTTGTTCTTGTTATCAGGTGCTGCTCTCAATTTGCTCGCTGCTCACTGATCCGAACCCTGATGATCCTCTGGTCCCGGAGATTGCCCATATGTACAAGACCGACAGAGCCAAGTACGAGGCTACTGCTCGCAGCTGGACACAGAAGTACGCGATGGGATAATACCCGCACCTGAACCCACTTAAAAACTTAGTGCTTCGAAAGAAGAAGCTTGCTTGTTTCCAATGGGAAGTTAGTTCGGTCAGAAACTTTGTTTAATCGATCATATTCTAGATCCTGAAACTATATGTATCGACACAGATCTGTTTCCCATGTGTGAATCTTGTTTGCAACTCCCTTTGCATTTGTTTGTGAAGCGTTTAGTGTTTAATCATGGATATGTATGAAAACCCACCAGGTCATTTTGGGAATCTGAATGACGAGACCCAATCTTTCTCCTAGTTGAGGTTGGTCTTAACTGGGGAAGCTCGGCACCTCGGAGGACTGGTAGGACATTGATCCCCATTTGTGTTTACTGTTCACGGTCCATCTATCACCTGAAATTTACAGAACGCCACTGCATTCATCCGAGTTTATGGCACGATTGTGAAATCAGCCTCATAATCTCTCTTTGTAAGTTGAGTTCAACCTCGCAATTTTTATTCCTGGAAGATTACAGACCCCATTTGCCATTCATTCCTGGAGGATTAGTGAAAGGGCCGGATTGGGGTAGAATCAAAACTTCAGGGAGTAAATTGACAGAACACGGAACCTCAGGATGCGAAGCAGCAAGGGTTAAATCAATCAATCAATCAATCAATGCGCTGCTTCAGCTTTCCCTTCGACCGAAAAATTAGGTTTGCTCGACCGGCGACGAGGAGCTGTGAGGAGCTTCTTCCTCCCCTTCTCCCTCCTCTTTCAATTCGAAGGATTCGAGTTTGGAGTTGGGGATTCCCTTTTCAAATCCTTCTGTTGAGTGGCGGGCGTCTGCTTCTGGGCTCTTGACTTTGACCGTTGGACTCCATTTCTCTGTCGAATCCGATCTCTCTATTTTGAAGTTGTAGGTCCAATCTTCCCTTCTGCTCCTGCTTTTTCTCTACAAGGTCCCAAGATCTTTCATTTACGCTCAGGGTGTCTTGATATGGGCCCTCTTGTTTTCACAGTCTTGGGATGGAATGGAATGGGGCGGGTTGTTCTATTGTTCTAGCATGTTCAATCGGGTGGATGAAACTCATGTAGGAAATGCCTAATCTTGATCTTTTCCTGCATCTCGTTCAGCTGCTATATGCCCAGTTATCTATGATTTGGTGGATTTTCCATCGTTTCGATCATGGGCTTGTTTCAGGATCTGCATTAGCTATTAGAAGAAATGAGAGAACTTGCCCCTGTTTTCTCTAAAGATTTTCTCTTCGCCGCTTCTATAATTAAAGTCGCGTTCATGTTGCAGGTTTTGTTCGGGACTGATATATTTATATCTGCTGGAGCATAACAATGGCTTCAAAACGTATCCTGAAGGAACTCAAGGATTTGCAGAAGGACCCGCCCACTTCCTGCAGTGCTGGTAAGCTGTGAAGATTGACTACTCCTTGGATGAAGTGGAAGCACAATTCTGATGTTGTTTAGGAGAAAGTTGGTTGACGACAGTTGAGCTAGTCCCTTATACTAGGCACTTTAGCTTTTCTTACATTGTCGGTTATTTTAGTTTTTCTGTTAGATCTACAAAAGATCTCTATTGAGCATGTATCACATCTTTCACTCATATAATCCCTCAATACTTTGAAGTGCTCAAAGTGAGGTTCCTAATGATTGTAGAAAAGAGCCTTTTCCTATGTATATGAAATGGATCATTAGTTTTGACTTCGTATTTGGGGGGAGTTTTCTCAAATATGCATACTTGAAATTTAATGTGCTAATATATATTAGATACTCCATCCTGCTCACATTCATTTATCTCTTTTCTTTGTTATAACAGGTCCTGTGGCTGAAGACATGTTTCACTGGCAAGCAACTATTATGGGACCTTCTGATAGCCCATATGCTGGAGGAGTGTTCCTAGTCACCATCCACTTTCCTCCTGATTATCCCTTCAAGCCCCCAAAGGTAGGGTTCTTCCGTTGGCCCTTTTCTTTTCAGTGCAATTTTTTACATGTAATAATATATCATAGGTGTTGTTTGTGGGTTGGCTCATCTGCTGTTTCATGTGCATACATGTACGTTGTCCAATTTTGCAGAATTGAGGTTTAGTTGTAAAAACTGAGAAATGCATACGTTTACATCTTTGTTTTACAGGTTGCATTTAGGACCAAGGTCTTCCACCCAAACATAAATAGCAATGGAAGTATTTGTCTCGACATATTGAAGGAACAGTGGAGTCCAGCTCTTACCATATCCAAGGTTTGGCGCATGTTAATATTCCGGCATACTTGTGGTACCGAGATGCTTGAAGCCCAGGACATATGCGAAATTCTTCTTGAATTTTGAAGTGGACCGCGAATCTTTTGAATTTTATCTAGGTTTTCTTCCCTCATTTTTCCATTTATTTCCAGGAAGAGATTTCTCTTCATTTCACATAATTTCCGAAGCCAGGACAGCATACTGCTGAGGAATCCTATCAGCGACTTTTGATTATTCTAGTTGCAATAGTTGGTCTAGCCTTTTACCAATTAGAACTCCTTTGAATTCTTATTTGTTCAAACTGTCTCTATGATTTAGAGTATATGATTATGAACCGCGCTTGATCATATCTGCTCTTCTGACATTATTGGATTTTCTTGTATGAATCTTCTGTCATTATTTTTGCTCGCTCCCATGTACTGAAATTCAAATTTGGAGTTGCTCACTAAGTTATTTTGCTGATCAGGTGTTGCTCTCAATCTGCTCACTGCTCACTGATCCAAACCCCGATGATCCTCTAGTCCCAGAGATTGCCCACATGTACAAGACTGACAGGGCCAAGTACGAGGCTACTGCTCGTAGCTGGACTCAGAAGTACGCAATGGGATAGCCCTGCACCTGAAAAACACTCAAAAGTACTGCATTGGAAAAGGCAGAAAGCTCGCGGTTGCTGTTTGTCCCCAGGGGCAAATTAGTTTGGTCATAAACTTTGTTCTAATTAATCATTCTAGACCCTGAAATTATTGTGCTGGAACCAGGAACTGAAAACATGTACGGACACATGTTTCCCCTGTTGCGACTACTGTTTGTCAAGAGTTTCTGAAGTGTTTATATACTCATGAGGATTCATTTGGTCGTTTAGGTTGTGTTGTCTGTCATCTTTCCCGCCCTTAAACTTGATAGGAGTTTCTTTCTCCTCGTGAGAGGAACATGGACTGCAACGTTCTTTGTGAACCATTTCTCTGCATACCCATTGCTCGTCGGCCCTTCTTAGCAGTAGGGCCAGGCTTGATCTATTGAGATCTTGTCAAAACAAATTGGAACTGGAAACAATTTGGCTCGCACTGAGTCTGTTTTGTACCGGCGGTCCATCTCTCCTTTTTCAATCATTGGTTATTGAAGTTCCATTAAGACAAAGGAAAATAACATAACCTTGTATCTTAAAGTCTCGAACGATATTCAAATGATATCATTTAACTGATTTGGTCCCCAAATTCATTTTTTGTCTCTAATTTTGCTCATAGTGTATGAGTGAGTAAGTCTCATCTTTTATCCCTGGTTATGGGTTCTATCCTATATATAAAGAGAGAATCAATCGTAAGACAGTCGTAAAATGAAACCGTGACTGAAAAAGGAAAAGTGATGTAGTGGCACGCATGCTCTTATTTAAAAATTAAGAATTCGATTTTTATCAGAGAGACTATACGTGTCGTTTTATTTCACTTGTCATTTCCCTACACTAATTTTATATTGCTCTCCTGCTTCACGAACAAAGTCGACAAAAATTTGATCTCTGCTATCTCATGGCTCGAACAGAGATTTTTTTTTTTTTTTACTTTATGTGCACTTTAGTATCTAAAATCCATTGTGAATTCTAACTAATTCATTTCGAGTCGAGTCGATTTACTAAGAGATAAAACCCTCTTTGCATGAGAGACATTATTTTTCAGTGACAAATAAAAGAAAAAAAAAAGTAAAGAATAAAATAATTTGTAACGTATTTTTATTTTCTGCTTTCTTTTTGTGATAATTGAAACTAAAGATTTCCCAAAAAAACTGGAAAAACAGAAGAGATTCCCATGCAAGTCTGCATGGTGACAGTTGGGAAATTGCAAAAGGACGGACGCGGACACGACCAAGCAAATATCTTCTTCATTCCCCTCTGCTCTGCCCCTCCCACAATTCTTCTGCTCGGTCTTTCCTTTCAGGAATCATTCTTCTTCATTCATCTCTTCAAATTCGGCACAAAAATCAGGAAGGGTTCATCTCAATCATTCCTCCCCGCTCCTCCTCTCGCCGTGGCGTTTGCCCTGGTTTGTGATTCTGAGGAATCTCCGTCGACAGCGGGGTTCTTCATCGATCCCCTGCTTCTTGGTAGGAAGGTTCGGGTTCAGCCCCCATCGTCCATTTTGTCCGGTACTTATTTCCGTACTTTAATCATCTCTTCTGCATCTTCTCGAAATGGAGATTATATCTTCTCCGCAGATTTTGTTTTTCCTGCATTCATGATTGTTTGCATCCTCCATATGATGCAAGTGAATTCCATTTGTCTGTTATTGACAGCCCGCAGAGGTTAATTTGCTTGTTATTTAGCTTATAAGGCTTTAGGGAGAATGAGATGACAGTTGACACCATTGTGCTCGCATTTTGGCTTTTTACGCATGGCGATTTGAGCTAATGAAGATGGGTTCTTGTGCAATTTGTGTCTGTTATTTCAAGAAAGGATTTCCTGCAGCTCGGTTATTATGGTCACCTAATTTGTGCAGTTTACTAAGACTTTCTGCAATCATTGAGCGATTTACTTTTTGCTAGATGTGGTGGTTACTCTGGACAATGTGTAGCTCGGTTGAATCAACAGAGTTAAAGAGCACTTAAATTTGTTAATTCGGTGAAATCGACTTATAACTCATAGTAGTTTTCTCCGAATTCAAATATCCGATAATATGGTTGTTGCAGGGTTGTGATGGGACCTTCGGCATGTAGGATTCGCTTACTTATAGTTGCTAACTGCAATATGGCAAATACCAAATGGAAAGCATAGTGAAATCTTCATAGGCATGCGTGCCACGTCAAAACGGAACGGAATTATCATATGAAGCCGTTATCATTTCTTCACTCAACATGGCAATGATTGTATTCCTTTCCCTATCACTTGCTAAGATACGAACCATTTTCCTTTTCAATATATACTCAATTCTTTCCTTTAATTTACGTATTTTCAAATGAATTATCATATTAAAATCGATGATAATCAACTTCTGTGTTATGGTTTAAATGTGTCATAGTATTTGTTGCTCATGTCAGTCTTTGTCTCCAGTATTTGCCGACAAGACCGATCAATCTTTCAGGGAGATATCGTATCCAAATTCCAATAGCCTCTCTGAGCATTGTTATGGGTTCATGTTTACCTAAGGTATATTCTTGATCAAGATCATCAAACTTCCAATATCTTTGCATTTGTGATGGGTGAACTGAAATGATCAGGATGTTCTTTGGATAAACGTAACAGATATGTAACAAGAATCTTTGGTTTAAACATTTGAATTTATTAATTTTCCCGATTGTTGTAGTATCAACAAGCTGGGAGGTCTGACCCGAATGTTAATCTTACTGGCGGGAATTTACACCTCGTGACCACGATGGAGATTTGGGAGGAAAAGCTTTCAGAAGCAGAAAAGTGCAGAAAGAGCGTAAGTACTTCTGGAAACATGCCATTATATATGTGTAGACAACTGCGAAGTAAAATCTCCTTTGGATAATTTTCTTAAAAAGTTTGATTTTACTGTTGGTGTACTGCAGAATCTAATCGGAGACTCCTCGTTTCTCACTTTGAGTTTTTCTAACTCGTAAATTTGACCAACCAAGTTTAGAATTCCTTTTCAGATATATTTGTCATCACATTTTCGTTTCAAGCACTATATTACAAAACTCCAACTTTATCTCGAGCTTCTGAATCCCATGTTCAGAGATTAGAAAATCTTCGTTTTTTACTTTCATTAGATTTCATTGAACATTAGGAGGAAAAGTCTGTCCGAATGTTTTTAAGGAAAAAGCGTATCTTGATTATCTGCCAGCTGATTAACAGGTCATTGCGAACTTCAGCGCGACCTGGTGTGGTCCGTGCAGGACAATTTCAGCTTTCTATGCAGAATTAGCTCAGAAACATCCTTCTCTGATGTTTCTATTGGTCGATGTCGATCAACTTACTGTAAGTAACGATGTTTTCTTTTCATAAACTTCGAGTCATAGTTCATCCTAAGCTCTTTTCGTTGGTACTTCATACTGAGGTTATGGGCATTCAGCTGCATGATCAATTATAGCTTATATTGGCTTCGGAAAGTTCTGCAGTTTCCATTTTTTTTTTTCCTGTTTCTTGAGAAAATAAGAAACTAGTATGGGCCAGAGCGTGTCCGGCAACCTTTCTACTTGTTACGAATATTTAATTTTTTGGTTTTATACAGAACCCAGAAATCTTTCATGATCTGCTAGAACCAACAGAGGAAGATCTCTTTCTCAATCCATTTATGTATCTGTGTTATTCGGGGAGCTAAGTGCGCTGAGATGGCGAATTATTGCTAATGCAGGAGCTCAGCACATTATGGGACATTCAGGCGACACCTACTTTCTTCCTCCTTAGAAATGGGCAGCAAATCGACAAGCATGTGGGTGCAAACAAGCAGGACCTACAAAGAAAGATCACTGCAATCTTAAATTCGAAACCATAGCCTAAGACGTGTCAGGGACTTGACAGGTGATTGATTACTCGTTCCTCCACTCTCACCCGAGGAAGTTCGTCGAAACTCTGTTGAGACATGAAGTTTTGAGCATCTTCCGCGTTTCGGAACCGTTTGTCTTCTGCTTTTTTGCCTGTACTTTTGCCTTTCAACGCTGTAAATAGGACTGATTGAGGACTGGTTCAGTATATTCTTCGACCAGAAAGCAATTTTCTCAAACTTGTGGTACGGTGCCAAGTTGTTATTATTATTTAGATGGATGCGCAGAAGACCCACTGCAGAATAGTTAGTGAAAGTTACTGTTAGCCTATCTAATAGTCGAAAACCGAGTCACACGTCTCAGGATACTCATCTCAACACCGACAGCAACGCTTAGGAGAAGCGTTCCAATAAAAGGTTGTAATGCCAGTTGGACTAAGACATGGAAGCACATCTCAGACCCCGCGTTAGGAGGCCGGAATAAAAAATGGACGAGGAGATCTTAACGGATAGTCTTTTGTGTCCCATGGCAACACCAATGTGGGGACAATGAAATCAAAGGGAATATGTCGCAACTGTCAGACCCAAAAACAGATGATAGATTTAACCATTCTTGCACTGTCCTGTATCGTAAACATAGCCTGTCGGCTTGATTCGAACTTACAACTTTCGCTTTTCAGTATTACCGATCACGAGCAGAACATTCAACTTTTAAATTCGAATCGACTCTGTCCGTCAACTCATAATCATTCCATAGCTCGAACCGACATTCGAGTTGTAACCTTTTCTCTTCCTCTCCCTCTCTAATCAACACTGTATGACAACTAACAAAACCGCGTAGGCAACAAAAGACAGCTCCTGCCACCAACTCCATCCACATGCCATGCTGCCAGCTGATACCATTATCTTTTCCTTACTATATCTGTTTATTTGACCAACCTTCGTGCCCCCAATTACGAGCACCAATTAGAAAATTTGGACCCAAAATTGGGAAAATAGACCAATTCTTTTAGTAGTCGGAAAGGAGATTCTCAGTTGATGACAGACGTGTTCGATGATAAATTGACGTAGACAACTCGAAGGTGTAGGTACGATAACAGCTGAAAATTGAGAGGAAAACAAGCTAAGAGGATCGAATACAAACGTTCTTCTCATCATCAGGTTGCTAAAAGAAGGAATTACAATAAAAAAGAATTATTAGTTTACACACTTTCTTAATCATGTAACGTAAAATGCAGATTAGAACTTGGCTTAATCGAATATGATAAACCCGGAAAAGGAAAAAAAAAAAAAAAAAAAAAAAAAGAGGCATATCTAATGATTTGATTGGAATGATCGGACGGTGGTAATTCTGATGATAGCTACCGCCCTTTAGGATCCATGATCTGCGAGAAAACAGCGCTCGGGGTTAGCCCATCGGAGTCTTCACTTGCAATGCTCCGGCCACCAATGCTCATGCTTATTGTTGAGTCGGTGATATTGCTGTTGAAACCGGGACATGAGTCAGGATCCTTCTTTCCTTTGCAAGCCACATCGAAGGACCCATCCTCGATACCCAGTCCGCCGAGAGCTTTCCCGCCTGCTTCTGCACTCTCCTGTAGCTGCAGAGCGAATTCGAGGTTCCACAGCACGTCACCCATCGATGGCCTGTCGATGCCTTGATCCGACACACACTTCATTGCAGTCTCGGCAAACTTCTTGAAGCACTCGGGAGCGATCTTTCCCTTCAGGTGAGGGTCGATGATCTGATCGACCATGCCCTTCCTGTGGCAATGAGCGGCCCACTCTGCTAGGCTGACTTGCTCCTTGGGCAGTGTTGGGTTCAATGCTGGCCGAGCACAGATTATCTCGAATAGAACGACCCCAAAAGAGTAAACATCAGATTTGTCGGTCAGTTGCTGGCGCCTGAAGTACTCTGGATCCAAGTATCCGAAGCTCCCCTTAACGACAGTGCTCACATGTGTATGATCTAACATCGGACCAGTCTTGGACAAACCGAAATCCGAAACTTTTGCCACCCACTTCTCATCCAAGAGGATGTTAGTTGTCTTCACATCCCGATGGATGATAGTGTATTTGGCGCCAGTGTGGAGATAGTGCAAGCCACGGGCAGCTCCGATGCAAATCTCGAGCCTCTGCTTCCACGGAAGCGGGGGCTTCTGTGTCTTGTACAGGTGCTCGCGGAGAGTTCCATAGGCCATGTAGTCATAAACGAGGATCATCTCAGTATTCTCCTCGCAGTATCCGATCAGAGAGACCAGATGGCGATGGCGGAGTTTGGAAAGCATCTCGATCTCAGTCTGGAACTCGTGGACACCTTGTTCAGAGAGAGGGTTGCCTCGCTTGATTGCGACCTTAGTCGTTCCGCCGTCAATCTCTCCCCAGTAGACTTTCCCAAAGCCTCCTACGCCAAGGAGAAGAGATTCGTCAAAGTTTTTGGTGGCAGCTGTGATCTCGGCAAAGGAGAAGTGGCGGCATAGGTTTGAAGGAATGGAGGACGCCTGACTTCCGGTGGCATTTGTCTTTGAAGAACCTGCAGTGTGCGAGTTCCCATAAAGAGAGAGGGGGAGCCACCCAGAATGACCATCGCTTGAGGTCGATAGCTTCGAATGGATATGTCGCCGCGATGCACTAACCAGGAAGAACCCAACGACCAGAGCTAAAATAACTCCAGCGCTAACACATCCTGCAATAATCGCCTTATGATTCTTAGACTTCCCATGGCCCGAAGGAGGTCTTCCTGCAGACTCATCGATTAGAGTTTGTTTCGGAGCTGGAACAGGATTTGGCCCTGCAAGATTGCCAGTTGTATCGTTTATCTTAAAGATCTCTACTCCGTTCAAGATCGCATTATAATACTCAGACTTCGTTTCTGTGAACGGATGAAGTTCAAGCCACAAATCCTGCTGAGGACTTCCATTTGGCACGAAAACAACATAATCCTTATACACTGGGATTCCATGGCCCTTGACCCATCCGACCACATCAGCTTCACGTTCAGCAGTTTGATTGTTGATGAAGATGCTGAACACCCTCTGATTGATCTTAGTAATGTTCTCTGCGACCTCGCAGAAATGTAGCCGGACCAAGTAAGAGAACCCAGAGTCGATTGACAAAATCCACGTCAGGTTGTAATGCAAGTTGATGTTCGGATCGGGTCCCATCGATCTTGCAGTGGAATAGACATCCTCAGGCGCAACGTAAGTGGGCATGCTCAGCGGGTAAGAGATATTATCCTTAGGATCAAGTGACTCGGGAACCCCAAGTGCTGCCCCGTAGATGTAGGGGGTGTCGTCCCTCCATGACCTGAACAGGCCCGTGTCCTGGGAAGGCGAGATATCGTTCCCGCCCACATTCAGCCGGTAGACATTCTCGAGCGTAGTGGTGTTGTCGATGTAGAACGGAACGCTCCCGCCAACAATCATGGTAGTTCCATCAGTAGAGCTGTAGATATCCGGCATCGACGCAATCTCAATCCCGTTGACGAAAGCGTATGCTTTCGAATAGCTCTTTGACGGGCTGAAAGTGATATTCAGAGCTTTGCCGGCAACATTAACCGAGTACTCCTTCACTACGTAAGCGAAGTTCAGGGCCCCGGCCGTCTGAGAAACGCTGAAGTTCTTCAGAAGTGTGTAATCGCCAGCCAAGACAGAGAAAATAGCGTCCGACCCGTTGAGGCTGTTATAGGAAGAGGGATAAAAGTAGAGCCGGACGAACTTCCGGCCTGGACTGACAGGGAAACTGTAGGTGAACTCCGAACCGAAGACACGAGCCGTCATGAACGGGACTTGGGGGACAGAGGGGTCCTGCGTCGCGGCGGTGGCGGATTTCGAGTCCAGACCCGACGCAGCAAACTTGGAGTTGACGTCCGATGTCCATTCCCGGCCATCGGTGTCGGTAGCGCGAGAATCGGCCCCGCAGCTCAGCAGGATTTTCTCTGCCGGGACATAATCAGAGCACAGGGCGACACGAATGGAAATCGACAAGCAGAGACATATCAAAACCAAAGAAGAGCGGCTCTCGAGAGAGCTCTTCATGGACTCAAACGGCAGCAACAAGCCGAAAATCGATGCGACGGAGGTCGAAAATACCTCGGAGACCGAATATCCGAGCCGATCAACGGCTGAAAGGTCAGCTCAGAGCTTCAATGGAGCACACACTAACGCAGAAACTACAACGGGGAGGAATTTCCGATTGAAGCAGGACCGTGGAAGAGAAGTACGGGTCTCGAAAGGGAGAGACCGCGAGGAACTGGAAAGATGGCGGAGAAGGTGGCGAGCTCAAGAGCTTCTCCTCCAAGAACTGACCGGGAAATGCTCGGTGCAGAAGCCCAGAGAGAATGCAGCTCGCCGGAGGAGGAGGAGGGAGAGAGTGAGAGCTCACTGGCCGGAAATTGGGCCGAGATTTGAGATCGGCGGGAGGGATTGCCTGAGCCGAGACGGAAGGCGAGGGAGTATGGGCGCTTTAACAGCGAGGGGCTTTGGATTTAATCGTTCGGGCGATTGGGTGGGGGTGGCGGTTGGGAGGCGGAATGACGGGAATGCCCTCGGGGGAGTGAGTGTATTAACGGGGGGTGCCACTCGTCGGGGCTCCGATGTTTGGATGACAGTTCACTGAGTCGAGTGGAGCGAGTGACTGCAACCGGATTTCGGGCGACACGCTGTGAGGGATAAATTCGGCTACGCGCTTCCGCCTACCGGCAGACGGCCGTGACCCTGCCGCATGCTCCGTCTGTCCCATGATGGACCCTATGGGTCCCAGTTCTGGAGCCGATAAGGTCTATCAACCCGGAGCAGCCAAATGGTTCACTTCGTGAACGTGCGTATCTGTCTTTTTTGCTGCATCTTAGCTGGCATTCCATCCTTTTTGTCTTTTTTTCCCTCTTTTAAATCTTAAAATAATCTTACCACTAGGTATGGTTGCTGCGCTTTGCTGCGGTCCAAGAAATATATTAAATGATTTGAAATTTTACAAATAACATTAGGTAAAGGAGAACGTATTCTAAAAAAATAAAGAAAATACTCTCAATTTATAAATTTTTGAAAGTTAATTAACAATAATAATCAACTCTCATTATTGGATCTTCTTATATAAGTAAATGAAGAAAAAGTACTTATAACACAAAAAGATAAATGTACGGTATAATCTTTTAAAAGATACAATATAGAAAATGTTAATCGATGAATAAAAATAAAGAATACACATCGAAAGAAATATATAATTATTTGTAAAGAAAAATAAAGTGTATGCTATATGTATACTTTTTTAGAAAAAGATAATAGATAGAGACGATAAGTAGAACGCATTGTGTCAAAATCTTATAGTATTCGGGAAAAATTAGAAATGCTTGTACACGATAGTGACGAAAAAACGCGACTCTATACTTACTTAGGAATGTTAGAGGTTTGGTTCCATAGGTGACACTATTTATATATACATATATAATCATTAAAAAAAAGTTGGAAAAAATTATACCCATAGAGACAAATATAGATAAAAGTTTGAGAAAAAATACTTTTTTTTTGAAATAATTTAACGGTCGGTCCTTTTCATCAAAATATAATATCAATTGCTTGTTGAATCTTGTGAATTACATGAAAGTATAATACTCCAAATTCGAGAGTTGAAGAGCTTTAAAAAACGTAGGAATTAGAATAAAAAAATAGATGCCCATGAGTGAGAAAATGTTTTCGATTCACAACCTAAAATTTGTAAAAGTAAAGATTTTATCATAATTATTGGTCATTTCACCCAATCATTTAATCATGAAATATCAATTGCTTGTTGAATCCTATGAATTACGTGAAAGTAAGATACTCTAAATTCGGGTTGTCGAAGAGCTTTAAAAAAGTATGAATTAGAAATAAAAAATTAGATACTCAAGAGTGAGAAAAGATTCCCTACTCATAACATAAAATTTAAGTAAAAATATTGCATTTATCCTAAAGAAAAGGTCCAATTACAATAACAAGATTATTAGTCTCGAAGGGTTAATCAATTACCTGTTACCTTAGTCTAATCGAGTTTAAAAGTAAATTGGAAAAGTGAAATTAAAAATTTTAAGAAAAAGAAATTTGAAATTAAAAATAAAAAAAGAACATGACGAGGGGAAAAAAATGGCCCACTCGCTCTATGGTCTCATGATGGAACCTATATCCTCCGTTTGATTTCGCAGTTAAAATCACAAAAAATTTAACTTTAACTTTAACTCAACACACTACACAACAAAAATACACATTTCCCGAGTGAAAAATTTTAACTTTAACTTTAACTCAATACACTACACAATCATTTGTCATTTTTCACAATCAAAATCAAAGTTATTTTAACTCTGAAACCAAACGCACCATAACTTCTTGTATAATTGTTGCTGGTTATTTCCATTTTGGGTAATCATTACTTTCTAATAAATATTTTTTTCGATTATAAGAGAGACTCGTGGCTCTAATACGATGAAATAGAAATCTTAATAGTCGATAAAATGATACGAATAATCCCACTGGATATCGAACTT
Source organism: Punica granatum (assembly GCF_007655135.1). Classification (NCBI taxonomy): domain Eukaryota; kingdom Viridiplantae; phylum Streptophyta; class Magnoliopsida; order Myrtales; family Lythraceae; genus Punica; species Punica granatum. The sequence goes on from NC_045131.1 coordinate 7,455,346, forward strand.
GAAACTTATTGATTATCAAGCGAGAGCGTGCTCTACCACTGCACCCTTTTTTATACTTCTTAATATCCTTTTATTCTCTCGGCCGAAAAGGGCAAATATATATATATATATATATATATATATATATATACCCGCCAACTTTGTGTATGAGGGTGATCCTTTCCTAGTATTTTCTTTTTTTTATGAAGTGGAGTCCTTCTCCAAAAATGTATATCGCATATTTTAGGTTACTAGTATGACTTTTTGATATCCACGAAGTTGACAAGTTGGAGTTACGCAGTTACACCGATCCCGACCTTGTTTCATACGGACATGACGTTCTGGAAATATGGTCAGGTATCTTACCATGCTCGAGCACGACTAGAAGGTTGTACTTGATGACCTGGAAGCCGACTCGAGTTCATTCGCTGACTCTACGGAGAGCCAATTTTAAGTTTTGAGCGAGTTGAGTCAAGCTTGATACTGTTTGGTGAGGCTATTAAGCCGATTATTGCCTTTCAGTACCATCTCCATATGAATAACGTAACTATTGGTGATATTCAGCCAAAAAATAGAGAGAGTAGTTATTGGTGAAAAAAACATTAATGGGGCGATTCACGGTTATCAGGTAGCTTCTTATTTATTTATTTAACCGTAGGTTTTCCATTTTGGATTTTCACTAATGTGCACAATAATTGAGGTTGTTAGGTGGATAGTCATTTTCACTTAGCAAGTTTAGTTATTGATTTTATACATGCCGTGAAGCCTACAATTTTACCATTTTCGAGTAAACAATTAATTGACCCCTCTCCACAGCTCGCTACGAAGAAGATTCCTCTTTGCATAAGCCATTAATAAGAATTAATGCATTCCGATATCTTTACCTTATGCAGTGATATCGATATTCAACTATATAATCTTTTGAATTAATAAGAATTAATGCATCGCGATATCTGTATCCCATGCAGTGATATCGATATTCAACTATATAATCTTTTGAATTAATAAGAATTAATGCATCGCGATATCTGTATCCCATGCAGTGATATCAATATTCAACTATATAATTCTTTGAATAAACTTAGTTGATTCAAGTAATTCAACGTTTTTTCCTCTTAAATAAAATTTTCCATAGAAGCCCTTCGAACTGAGTACGAGATAAGATGTGTAAATTCATGTGTCACTTGCCATCGCTTTTTGAATACTGATACAAGAGGAGTCCCATTTCTACGACCGGTCTCTATATATTCGAAACAAGTGATGGCATGCATATATGAGTGCATGGTAGAAGTTTCTCTGCCGCACGCTAAGCCTCATTCGTCCAAAATTGCCCATGCATTCTGCGATAAATTACAACTCCGGCCATTGTTCTTATCCTTTGCATATGCTGCTTCAATTGGATACATAGTCTAGCGGGTTCATAAGACCATGGGAAATTGCCCATGTAGTTAAGCAAATGCAGACACAGAATTCTCCGATGCATTATCGAGGTATTCACTGATCCTGCGTGGCCACATTCTGTACATTATGAGTTGGAGTTCTCCGATTTTTTACTCATGAGTCGGGTTCTCCGATTTTTACCAAAAAATTGAATGTTCAAGCAATGGCCAAAAAAGAAAGATATTTACTCGCAATCACGAGCAGCATCTTATTTTGTGAAGCTCAACTTTGAGAGCACTGCAGCTGCCTGATCGCCACCCAGTAGAAAATACGGGTGCCTAAGTGCAGCAGCAGCCGATAATCTTCCCCTTCTCAGGAAACCCCTCTCGGAGATAAGCTTAGTTGCCAAATCCCATCCCCTGCCAGAATCGAGCTCGAGAATTGTTAGGTCAGGTCTCAGTCTAGTGGACTTTCTCCACTCGTCCAGGTCGTATCCGGCCAATCTTATCTCGGTGTTGAAGTTCTTTAAGCCTGCCGTGGAACGCAAAGTTGGGATTGCCATTTGGAGCAAGACTATCCCCGCCGAATACATGTCGAACAGATCGGGACTGTTTAGCTGCCACCCAAAATAATCATATGGGAACAGTTTGTTATAAATTGTAAGCAGCAAAATAAACTAGTAACAGAAAGTTCCAGAAACTTGCTAATGATACTGTCGCAAACACGAGACATAGTTCTTAGCATCAGATCAAGCTTTCAAGAGACGGCCGACACATTGAAGGAAAAAATGAATGAACTCGAAAGATCCGAATTCAAAATACCGAGTATATTTTCTTGTCGACAACAACTGATTTTTCCCCCTTTTCTTTCAAATGTAACCAAAGACTTTTTCTTGCAAAATGTGATGAGATCTATGAAGAGTAACGCTCTGGTTTGTCTTAAACGAACTCAATGAAACACACAAGATTTTCTTTTTGTTTCAGAATTCACAAAGCAAAGGTGGTAATTAGCTGCTATACCTGCCACAGAATAGGAGAAAGAAATGCCGCTATTGGCTCAGGAGGCGGGCTAGGTGTCTCTTCCGGAAGCACGTACAGTTCGGGCGGGCAATAGTCGGGATCAAGCAAAGTACGATTTGGAATATAGTTTTTCCCGATTCGGAGATCTGTGGCTGCCCCGAAGTCAATGAGCTTAATTTGCCCCTTCTTTGTGACGACCAAATTGGCAGGCTTCACATCCCGATGAACAATTCCTGTGGCATGGATCTTCTTAAGGGAAGTGATGATCTGACGCATAATCTGCTTGATGATCAGTGCATTCCGCTCAACCGAGTCCACTCCTTGCAGGACTCGTCCAAACATGATCGACTCTAAGTTTAATGGGAAATTGCGGTCTTTCATGTAATCAGCAAGGTCCAGATCTCCCTAACAGGAACATTGTCTCTAATTAAGATGGAAACTTCAAAAGCAGCAAAAAGTTCTTGCTTGATGCAGATATGTGTCACATAGGAAGTTTCAGTTGGGGTAACTTGGAAAAAAATACCTCATATTTCCAAACAAGCCACTTCCCGCCCTTGGTGAACTGCGAGTTTGTCATGTCAGCAACAAAACTTCCAAGAAACTCAGCACAGGTCTCAGGTGCTGCCCTTGAAAGCCGGTAATTGAACCACTCCTCAAAATCTCCACATTCTTCCGCACCTTGGACTCCGACCTTCACCTACACCATAAGTGCAGATAAGAAGCAGAAATCATTCACTTGTACGCTGCAAACAATAGGCAAGCATGAATCAGTAGGTCCAATTGCAGAATCAGTTGACCAACATGAGCTTCATCTATCGGGAAACTTTACCGCTTTACCCGAAACAGAAGCTGCACAATACGAACCCGTCCATCTTACCCAACCATTTCCAAAGATAAGCCGTATTGCAAAAGAATATGGCTAGTGCTCCTCCAGTTGCTGAGCTCATGAGAAGCATCCTAAGCACTCTTTTCAAATTGGCACTTGATATTTCTTAAACCACTCCGTGATGAAAAAAATTCTACTATCAACCAACTTGTCAACAATATGTTACTGAAAGCACAATATGCAAGTCTCGGGAAACCCGGAATGGCAGAGTATTCCCAAGAATGAACAATCATTGCCCAGGATTTCCTATTAAGATTTTAATTATCACACTGGTCATTTTCCTAATATAGAGACAGATTAAACAAATTGAACAGCAAGAATCAAGGAAATCCGGTGCCCGCCTACCTTCTTCAATATGACCTTCTGCTTGAACCTCTCATCAAACTCAATGCCCTTCTTCCTCCCTCCTCGTCCCGAAGGCCGCATCTGCACCTTCTCCTCGGGCCTCACGTTCTTCGGCACAATGACCCCAGAGTACACCACCCCGAAGGACCCTTCTCCAAGCCGGTCCCCGATCAGGAAATCGCTCCTCTTCAAGCTCCTCCGCCCGGTCAGGCTATCTAGGACCACCTGCAGTGGCGCAAAGACATACGCGTCGATCGCCCCGACCAGCACCCCAGGCCTTGCTGTCAGGTAGACCCACGTCAGCCCTCCGACCACGAGGAACCCCCATCTCTGGACGTCCGGCAGGTCCTCTGTGAGCCTCTGGAATTGGGCGAGCCCGGTCTGGATGACGGGGAGATGTGACACCGACTCCCCGTCGAGAATGTCCGATATGCCAATGCCGCCGGGGAAGACGTTGCATTTCAAGCTGAGGGGGTGGAAGCTATTGGGCGGCCTGATGGGGCCAGGGAAGAGGAAGTTCTTGGGGTTATGCTGCTGTGCGTGGATGAGTGCAGCTCTTGCAGTGGGGAAGAAGGACAGAGACGCCATGGATGCTCTGTCTAGCTTGCTTCGCTATGCCCAACTGACAGGTCTGTTGTTTTTTGCAGAGGTTGAACTTTTGCCACGTGGCGGGTCCTTGGTTTATCCTCTGAGTAAGGAGTATATGGTGAACAAAGCAAGCTGCAGAATCAGGGGTGCCCATGAATAGTAAATAAAAAGTTTGGGGGATAATTCATAAATTCAAGTAGTAGTGGGGAACAGTAAAAAGTCAAAACAAAGTCAAATAGTCTAGATGGCTGCCACGTCATATTATCCTCTTCGTCGATGATGGAGCGCCCGCCATGTCTGACGTCTCTTCACTGTCAGCCATGGCGGAGAATCCTCAGAGAGAGGCATGATTTTGCTGCGTCTTCTTCTTCTTCTTCTTCAGTGCAGCTGAAGCTTCGAGCTTGAGGTCCTACTATGTCGGACTGCGTTTCCTCGTCCCCTCTGTCAATCTCCATCACTCGGCAGCTGGGGATTAACTCTGCCTCCAGTCGCATTCTCACGGCCTCTCCACGCGGGCATTCCCAGAACGGGATAAGCTACCCAAAGCTATCTTCATATCGCAGATGGTCTATTATCCCGTCCGCAGGTGGTGCAGCGAAGAGGAGCTCGGCGGACGGATCGTACAGCGAGCTAGGGTTCAAGACCGACGACCCCGGAGGTGGGAGTTTCCGCTCGGGAACGAAACCTAATTTGGGCTCGGAAGAGCGGGGCAGGGCCGCTGCAGATGGCGAGGAGAAGGCCAGTGGGACATTGCCGCTGAGAAACGCGGAGGATGGGGATTTGGTTCAGGTCGAAGGGAAGGGAAACGGAGAGGCGAAGATGGGGAAAGGGAGGCAGGTGATGAGGAGATCGAGCTTGATGGCGAAGCAAGTGATTAGCATGAGCTCTGCTCTCAGCTTGGGTTTTGTCTCCCAGCTCTGGGTGGACACTGCCACTGTGAGTGAGATTTTTCTTATCTTTGAAGCTCGGAGCAAATTGGTTATTCGGGAAAAATCATCTCTTTTCGAGAGTTTAGCTCGGGTTTTGGATTTGGTTTATCTGCTAAAACTGGAAAAGTGTGGTCTGTTAAAAAGAGAGATGTCGGCAGGAATTAGTTCCGTTTGAGCTCGTCCAAATTGCAAGCTATGATCAATGTTGATTGTTTTCTCAAGCTATATTTGATTAGAGCTGTGTGAAGCCATTATAATTATTGCCGGAGCTGTCATGATTCGTGCTGTAAACCGTTGTTAGTTTAGCTATTTATTCTCTTACAGCAGTTTCACCGACTGCAAAGAAATGTGATATGGTTTAATGAGTCTATTCTTCATTCAGTGGATGGTCGTGATCGTAGAAGTGAGATCGAATTTGCTTTCTGGTGAATCAGAACGGTTTCTTCTGGAGGAAATTTGCCAGGTTCCTTTTAATTGCTTGTTCCTTGTCTGCATTGCTTTTTCGCTGGATTGGGATTATGGACATCTCATCTTCTGCCACCGTTCATTGGAATTTCGAGCTTGTCAATGTTCATTGCCTCCAGAGAATGTTCACCCAATAATCGTGATTTGGTATCTTGACCACAATTATTGTTGCTTGCAGGTTGGTGATGTTGTGCTCGTTGAGAATGAGAATGTATTGGAGAATGAACTGAAAATGCTTGGACTGGAGACGCTGGTACATCTTCTGCTCTGCTCGTTGCTAATACAAGAATTGCTTGTTGTCAAATGGAGAATGCAATTCCAGTTATTCTGGTCACACCTCATGCCCACCCTAGGATTTCTGTTCCCTTCGTTATTTGTTTATTGTGGAGATTACTAGTCGGATCCCCTGAATAAACTATTATGTAAATTCATAGTCATCAGACATTGTACATGGCTAAATTTTGATTGCATTTCTCGGCTTCTAGGCAAAGAAAGTAGGTGGTCGGGTCTAAACTTGGTTTTATCTGGACACTTGAAATGACTCTTTTTGAGTGTGATCATTTGGTAGTTTTTGCTCGTGATTGAGAGCCTGAGATGCGAGTATATTCATTCATGAATGGAACTACTTTTTGTTAGGTAGGATATGAAGTTGTAACTCCGGGTAGGCGAACGATTGGCAAGGTGAGTTCAAATCATCCAGCAAACGCCTCATGTTCCAGTGTTTTACCATCACGTACTAATTAATCTCTTCTTTACATATCTCCAGGTTCGGGGATATACGTTCAACATTAATTCAGGAGCAGTTGAATCGCTTGAGCTGGACTCATTTGGAATTTCAATCATTCCCTCGAGTCTGGTAGGTGAATTGAAATTTTGACTAGAAAAAGCATTTCTAGATTTGGCATCTTCTCTGTTGAATTGACTTATAAAATGCTTATATGATACGATGGATGCTATTCATTACTCCAGGTGAGTACCTATGCTTTATTTCTCCAGGATGTACTCGAAGTAGCTTCTGACCGAGTAGTTGTGCACGAAGCCGCAGCTTCACGAATACAAAGGCTGACAAAGGTACGCTTCGAGCTTAATCATACCCGTCAATCATGTCTTTCCCTTCCAGTGGCGTGGTTGATTCGGTTTTCTTATCGAATCATGCTTGCATATGCAGGGTTTGTGGGATAATCAGAAGAAAGTGAGGACCATGGATGAATTTGATGAATATTCTGATTTCGAAAAGCCAGAAAGGTCATCAAAGGGTAGGTCTACACGAAGAGGCTTCAGCAGTCGGAAATTTCATCCTACAGTTGGAGAAACTGAGGATGACTGGGATCTTCCGATGGACTTCTTGTGAACATTCATGTAAATTTGATCTGCTCGGCTCAATTTTCCGGACTTGCCGATAAACACCTTGTACAGATTGTTTGTGGTGGAGTGCTTGTTTGTGTTGCATAAAGGTTCTGGGTTTAACATGGTTATTAATCGCATCATTCCACCCTTATCCATCCTATCCGAAATATGCCAGACCACTGCAACATCTCAATTGGGTCATGACCTAATAGCAAAGCATCGAAATGAGTCGGTCAAGTATGACTCAACTGCATTCACAGCTCTATGATGGGCCACGACAGAGCTGATGTTCGGTCGGTCTCGTGAATTGGCAATACTACGTACGGCGGAACATCGGAGAACGACTGGCGGCCATGAGCAAACCTCGGAGCGAGATGGAGCGGGTCCGGTCGGTGTCATGGGGACATAGGAAAAGCAAAAGGGAAAAGAAGAAAAAAACAAATTCCTTAGTTTATTCAAAGTAGCCGTTTCCGCCTGTCTCCATTTAAATTCAAACCTCTCAGAGGCCAATTTTTTATACTCTCTCCTACGTCTCATTCGAGCGCACAGTACAGACAGATTCCACTTCACATTATGCATATGCCTCAGCCTCAGTGTAGAGCTCCCGCAGCCGAGAAGCTCCGGCCGAGCTCCGGCCGGAAGCCTCTCCAGCCGAGGAACTCTCCGGCTACTCCGATCCCCGTGCTCCCTAGATCCAAGCCAAAGGGGGACCTTATCGAGATCTACTCCGCAACCGAATCGAACAAGGAGAACCTCGTCCTCGCCAGTCCCATTCCAGCTTCTCCGGCCAAGGTCGAGCCCATCCTCGACTCCTCGCTCGCGGAGGAGCTCAGCGCTGTGAAGAAGAAGCTCGAGAGGCTGAGGTTGGACCGGGAGAAGACCGAGCAGACGTTGAGGGAGCGGGATACGTTCCTGGAGGCGCAGATGAAGGAGATCGAGAGGAGAGGGGAAGTCCAGAAGACGCTCGAGATCGAGGTCGACCGGTTGTACAGGCTGAAGCAGCTGCATATATCGTGCATGGTACGTATTGACAGAGCTGATAAAATGAAATCAAGTGCCCCATTCCATGTTGTGAATCTTGAATTTTCGGGAACCTTTGCTCATTGCTGATTGCATATTTCGTTGTTTCGGGAATCAGAGGGTGTCTCCGATTCGATCATTGAGGGAGAAGCAGCAACATAAGAGAACTACCGAACTGCAGCCGGTCTCGTTTTCATTCTCCCAGGTATAGAAAAACAGATTTCTACAGTTTTCTATGTTCATGTTGGATAGAAAATGAATCAAAGAACGGAAACTTGACCAAGGGAACATAAGGGAACTTCTTGTTTCCAGGCGTTTTCTCGTTTTTTCCAGCTAAAATCAGATGAAAAACCACCGAAAATGTGAAAACATGCTATGATGAACTAAAATATGAAACCCCATTCTGGGAACAGAAAATTCAAAAGTGGAAAATTCTCCAATTATAAAAAAATGGGAAATTTTTTCTTCATTAATTATTTTCTCCATTTTTCTTTTGTGGGCAAGTGATTGATTTTATTCTTCTCTTGTATTTCAAATTTTTTAAGGAATTGAAATCTGAAGAAATGGAGGAATCTGTGGGCGAGACAGCGAGGGAGGCAGAGGCAGACAGTCCCTGTTCTATTTCTTCAGAATCACTCATCGAGAAATGAAGAATTGTCTCTCTTTCTGTCTCTACCTCTGTCTAATTTTACTTGTCTTTTTTTTTTTTTCCTTGGGATAATGTTCCAAAGAAAATTATAATGTCTCATTGTAATTTCGGGCTCAGAATGAAATGAGAATTTTTTTTTAGAAATAAAGAATGCTGCAATCATTTTATTCTCTTATTCTTGAATTACATCATACGTTAATCTTCATTAGATTAGAATCATGGGTGATTCTGAAGGAGGCCCAAGTTCATCGAAAGATCTATACTAATATTGCAACCGATTCGGTAGCTTTCTGAGTCAAGAACATGCATTCGATGGATCAAATATGCTGAATATTAATTGAGAGAAGGAAAAAAAATCGAAACTTTAATTAGATCATAATAGTTCATAAAGTTTTTCTTTATTTATGTAGATCTAGTTAGTTAGAATCAATATAATGATTGGATTAGCAAATGATGAATGAATGTGTATACAGTGAACTAATTTAAGATCTCTAGATGTTATATTTCAATGTTTTGGATTGGGATACATGAACTCACTGATTTGATGGTTAGTCAATTTCATGAGATTGTTAACCTATTCCAATAATGTAAAAAAAAAAAAAAAATTGTAACAGTAAAAAGATAATTTGAATGTTTCTCTTCCAAGGAAAGCAAGAGATAATTTGAGTCGAGAGTATGCAACCAACTAGTAATGAGAATACGGGGCTACATCAATACATTTTGGGAAAAGTATAAAAACTCTTCTTATCATTTGAGCTTGAAACAAATTGGATCTGTGATTTTTTTTAGAAACAAATAATACCATGTGATTCACTTCGTGAGACATAATGAACCTTACAGTTAATTTTTTTAATCACTTTTGGTCCTCAAACTTTTCTTTTTGTATTATTACCCTCAAACTTTCATTTTGTTTTTGTAATTTGATCCTAAAATTCGAAAAAAAAAAGAGGGGGAGGGGCTTGGGCCGTCGATCGGCGACCTAGACCTCACCACCGAGATTGTGGACACCCACAGAGGATGTCGAAAACCTCGAGGGTGGGGTTGGGGTCGCTGACCGACGGCCCCAGCCACTTTCTTTTTTCTTTTTCTTTTTTTCGAATTTTAGGATCAAATTGAAAAAAAATTAAAAATTTTGAGGGTAATAATGACAAAAAGAAAAGTTTGAGGACAAAAAATGACTAAAAAATCAACTGTGAGGTTCATTATGTCTTAAGAAGTGAATCACATTGTGTTATTTATCCCTAAAAATATTACATGGTCCAATTTGTCTCAAACTCAAATCATAATGAGATTTTTTTACTTTTTTCCATACATTTTTATTGGGAGAGAAATTCAAGATTAAAATACTTCGTCCCTCATTTGAGACAGGAAATTTATAAAAGAATGGACTTTGCTTATTTTAAGAGGAGAGATTTTCGTCCGGATAAAACATTTTTCTTGGAATGCGACCAGCATGGAGTAGATGTCCCATCGATAAGATATTTGAAATTTTCTTAACAGATGACAACTGGCCAATAATTCCTTTCTATAGAGTTCAAAAACTATATCCAGCAAAAAATAGAGTTCAAAAACTAAGCTTTAGTTTCAAAATGTGATATGATCTGTATATATATATATATATATATTATACCAAATAATAAGTGCTAGTAGTAAATACTATTAATATTTTTAAAATAAATATTCCAGTTGATCTACATAAACAATAAATAAGTATATTATACAACAAATAAGCTCATATTATATGTACGATTCTACGTATAGAATTAAAATATTGATGATTTAAAGTCACTTGTTTTTATCAAATATTGTCAAAGAGATTTTAATTAAGTATCATAAATGCGATTGTCGTAGAATATTATTTTTAAAAACATTAATTTATTCCATAGACATTATTAAAACATTAAATTCACTAAATTGGTGAACTTGTATTGATATAAAAAGATAGTGATTTGCGGTGCAATCTCCCTACAAAAGAAGATATAAATCGAAATAATAATTCACATATATAAAATTATATCTCACCCTATAAAATGATGACATAATAGTAAATGTCTCTGTTAAATAGGGATAGAATAGTCAATGATGATAGAATAGTAAATGTCTCTGTTATATAGAAGTTGAATTATTGTAATTCAAAAAAATATATCTAGAAGAAATATTAAAAAAGTATTCTTATCACTTTGTTATTTTATAAGCAATTACTATTTTATCGTTAAATAAATATAGATAATTTTAAAGAAATTAACAATTATTAAAGTTTATTTATTTAATTTTAATAATCATCATTAACCTTATTAAATTAAATTAAATCTCCCATCAAAGTGATTACTCATTTTATCTAAAATTATTCAAATTTATAAAACTTAATTTATGAAATATGCTTGAGAAAAAAAGGCAATTGAGAAAATATAATGTTAGAATTATATAGACTCTGATTATTAATCTTTCTTTCATTAACTAAAAACTACCAATTCTATATTTCTGCGATTTTATAATTATTTTCTTATAAATTGAATTAATAATTGAGATCATGACTGTAAAATAATTTACATGAATTATTTACTTATGAGCTCTAAAATTAAAATTATCTAGCGTGTAAAACATAAATTGATAATGTTAGAATTATCGTATTAAAGTTTATATTGTGTAAAAACATATAAATCAATATTAATAATTATGTTAATATCTAACATTTCATAATGAATTTACATAATAAAATATAAAATCCGTGCAACACAAGGATTTAATAGCTAGTTAGTATAAAAGGGAGAGAGTATTAAGAAAGGCATACGGTAATTAACAATTTTCATCAGATTTTAACCTTTTATTGCCTAGCATTGAAAATTATACCAAATGGTTTTATAAAAAAAATAAAAATTCTACCAAGTATCATATAAAATGGAACACTAAAAAATTTTGTCCATAAAAAAATTCTATATAGATTGCAAAAGTTATTACCTATTTTTTTAATATGTTATTAATAGATAAAACAACTATTCTAAGAATTGTTATATAAATAATATACAATGAACAAATATGAAAATGAAATTGAGTACTTTTGTATTATATAAAGTAAGTTGGCTACATTTTGCTATAATTGCCATTAATAAATGTGACAGTTATTCTAAATAGTATTACATAATTAATATATAATAAATAAATGTGAAAAATGGATATTGAATAATTTTAATTTGAATATATTCAATTAAACATTTATATAAATTATCAGAAAATCACTACATACATGGACGTATGATCATTTAAAAATAATATGAATTTAACCCTTCAAATTAAGAATTTCGAACGGTACTATATTGAAAAAATGTGTAAGATGACATTTGTATATCTAAATTAAATACCTGATATATATATATATATATATATATATATATTAGCGACTAATAAGTATGCCATCCATATTAATAAAATAAGTAGTTAGAAAATTGTTGAGTATAATTTTCATTTAAAAATAATTGATACAGGATTTAAAAAATATATATAACAAGTACTAGTCAAACAAAATTATATTGGCATATAAAACTTAGAAATTATATTTCTCAGAAAAAAAATATATCAAAAAATTTGTAAAAATAAGTTTGCATATTTGAACTTAACGCAGATAACAATCTCGTAAAATATAGAAATAAATATATAATGAATATTAAATATGATTATGAGCTGCAAGATTATCACTAAAACGTTTTAATACTAGTCTAAATTAATGTACTGGAAATTATTGTTTGAAACTAGAAATTAATTATTGAAATTTTTATTATTCATACAAGAAGAAAATTCATCTTAAAAGATTATGAAAGAGTTTCTATATGTAACAAATCTGTGCAATGCACAAAATTGGAAACTATTTTCCCTAAGAAATTAAGCTTTTATTGTATAAATAAAATCTTTCTGTAGTAAAATATATAAGTGAAACGTCTATCCATTTAAGTTATGATTCATACAGCTTGCAATGAGAATTTCCATGTCTAACTCTTATTCACAGCCTTCCTTCTCGGGGGGCATTTCATATGATAGACAATGTTCAAGTTGTCATGAGTCCTCACATCGGTTAATTGGAATGTGGAAATATGATTTAAAATTTTCAAGACCTCGAGAAAGGTTTATACAAAACACGCGTGACTCGTCTTATAAACTGATTAAGTTTCTAATATCAATAATTAAGTTGCTTAGCTAGCAAACCTGTAACCTCGACCACTCGATGGATATATAATCTCCATTATGGATCAGATAGTTCGAGGGGATGGCCCTATTGTTACGCCGGTGGTCGGTAGCATATAATTACGATGCTTCAAAACTTTTACTCTTAGATGCATGATTATGGTAGCTCCCCACACATCAGACTTATTTTACCTCCCGAGGTCTTTTCCTAAGGCAATTTTGAGAGCTCAAGCGAGCCTTTTTTGAGCTCAACGGACGAGAAATGTATCATTATAAGTTCAATACATGATTGGTCCCATACATAGATCTACATCGTTTTTCAAATTTTATAACAAGAATGCTAAATCCTCCGAACTAGTTTGCGTAAAAATCACCACCATTAATTCAAAATTACACATAGATATATATAGAATAACCTCGGAGATTGTGTAAATTACAACTCATACCATTGTGAGTGAGATGAATTAGGAAGATTTTTAGGTTTATTATTACGATGATATAACAACTCTTATTATAGACATATGATACGGTTGGTCTTGTCGGCCTGAACTCACAGAACGCAGTTTTCAGGAGCGATACTCATTTTTTTTAAATAAAAAATATTTTAGTTGCTAAAATATTTTTTTTGGATGAAAATTTTAAAAGCTAAAATATATTATAACATTTACCTTTTAGTTAGTCGAACCGGCTCGATTGGATTAAGGATTAATTGAGATCCAATATATTATAATGAAATGTAATAGTAAATCTAGAGTAGAGAAATAATAGTGACACTAAAAATGAAAAAGAAAATGAAGAAAATCCTAATAAGATTTCACAAAAATAGGGAAAATGTGAAATAATTTCAAGGGGGGAGGGGGGAAACCAAGAATCATGGTTTACCACTCGTCCTTCCCTCCCTGTCTGCTTCCGCTGGACACGCTCTTCATGGAATCGATTCAATCCTTCCCAAAATCTCTTCCCCCTCTCTCTCTCTCTCTGTACCTTCCTCCGACGAGCCCTAGCTCCAGCCCCAGCCCCAGCCTAGCCCTAGTCCTTTTCTCTTCTCTCTCCTCCTGCCTCTGATGAGGTAGCCCAGTCCATTTGATCTCTCTGCTGCTGCTGCTCCGTTTGCAGAAGAAAAGCTGATCTGATGTGATGTAATTCAGATCCCGCCAGATCTATCGACTCCTCCCTGGCAACCCCTCCTGCCATTTTGCCATGATTTCGCATTCAGTGCATTGAATCCCATCTCTGATCCGCCCGTTTCCCGATTCCCAAAACCCGGTTTTTGATCAATTCTCCCCCTTCAACCCCGTTTTGGTCTCTCCCTAAGGTGCGTTCCCCAGTTCCTGTGTCCGTTCCGTTGCCCATTTATCGATGTTCAGACTGAATTACGGTTTTCTCTGAGGTACATTTGGGTAAATTTTGTCTCATTTACTCCTCTCAGTTTTGGCTTGTTCTCGGACACCCATATACGGCCGGTGTCACATTTGTCTCAAAGTCAGTATCTTGTCGACATTTGAGTGAATTCGAGCGTCAGGAACAGTTGGATTTTCTTTTTGGGGGGTTGCGTCTTTGGGCCTCTGTGGTGCTGCTTGTGATTGAATCCTGAAGGGTCTCTTTTCGTCTGCAATAAGATTTTTGAAGGGTCTCCTTGGAAGCGAGGAATCATTATTCTGACGACAGGACAGGGGCTGGTCTATGCTTTTATGTGATTTTCACCATTCTTGGGAGGCTGAGGTCAATTATTGCCAGTTATCACATTGGGGGGGTGGAAAGACTATTGGGATAACGCCGTTGATAATCCAGTTTTCCTGAGCTGAGATTGCCGGTCAGCCATCTTCGAGCGAATCCTTGTCGTAGTGCCTTGGACTTGCGAGCTCCGAGGGGGGGGGGGGGGGGGGGGGGGGGGGGGGTGTAAGCAGAGTCCTTTTAAGATGTTTTGGCGTAGTTCTTTAAAGTAGAGGCAGTTAATGCATTCGGTTCTACCATGCGGTCGTCGGAGTTTTTTGATTTATGACTTCTGGGCAGCCATTGCTCTCTTCGTCAGATTCTGAACCTCCGAAGCGTATTAGGAGTATCGGCTCCTTCGGCTGCCTCTGCCGTGATGCTTCGCTCACATCGTCAAATTGCGATGACAATCAGACCAATGTGGTAGAGGTAAACGCGGAGCAATCAGAAGAGGAACAGGAGGGAGATTTAGCTCCCTTAGAATCTCTTTTTTCTAGGAATCCCCTTAAGCATCCATATCCTCTTGCGGCTAAGAGAGAGGTCTATTCGGCTGAGCTACAGAGTCACCAGCGGTTTCCATTGGCATGCCCCACGCTAGACCAGAAACGGCAGGTTGCGTGGGGTTCAATGGAGCTGGCTAGTTGTAACATCACTAATTCGGCGCCCCTTGGGCGATCAGGGGCTCCGTATATGGTGCAGGATAAGTCGGGCAAGTCTCAGAGAGTCCGGCATAAGAGCATGCAGTTTGAAGATAACCAGCTTTGTGAAGAGGATTCAAGGTTGATCTATATCAATGATCCGAGGAGGACTAATGAGAAGTATGAGTTCACTGGGAATGAAATTCGGACTAGCAAGTACACCATACTCACTTTTCTGCCTAAGAATCTCTTCATTCAGTTCCACCGTGTTGCATATTTGTATTTTCTAGCTATTGCTGCTCTCAATCAGCTTCCACCGCTTGCTGTCTTTGGGAGAACAGTCTCTCTTTTCCCTCTCCTGTTCGTGCTGTCTGTCACTGCTGTTAAAGATGGGTATGAGGACTGGCGAAGGCACAGATCAGACCGCAAGGAGAACAATAGGGAAGCTCTTGTGCTTCAGTCTGGGGAGTTCCGACCGAAGAGATGGAAGGACATAGAAGCTGGTGAGGTTGTAAAAATCTTTGCTGATGAGACAATTCCATGTGACATGGTCTTGCTTGGCACAAGTGATTCTAGTGGACTTGCTTACATTCAGACAATGAATTTAGATGGTGAGTCGAACTTGAAGACAAGATATGCTCGGCAAGAAACTGCCTCTGCCGAGTTTGAAGGGTTTTCTGTTTCAGGGCTGATCAGATGTGAGCAACCCAATAGGAATGTTTATGAGTTCACAGCCAACATGGAGTTTGACAGGCAGAAGTTTCCGCTCACCCAATCAAATATAATATTGCGCGGTTGTCAGTTGAAGAACACGGACTGGGTCATTGGGGTTGTGGTGTATGCTGGACAGGAAACGAAAGCCATGCTGAACAGTGCAACGTCTCCTTCCAAAAGAAGTAAACTGGAGAGTTACATGAACAGGGAAACCTTCTGGTTGTCTGTATTTCTTTTTGTCATGTGTTTTGTTGTGGCTCTTGGAATGGGGTTATGGCTTGTACGCCACAAGGAACAGCTTGATACGTTGCCATACTACAGGAAGAGATACTTCACAATGGGCAAGGATTACAAGAAAACATACAAATACTATGGAATTCCCATGGAGACATTCTTTTCATTTCTGAGTTCCATCATAGTGTTTCAGATAATGATACCGATATCTCTTTACATAACCATGGAATTGGTTCGTTTAGGACAGTCGTACTTTATGATTGGAGACAAGCATATGTACGACAGTGCTTCTGATTCACGGTTCCAGTGTAGATCTTTGAATATAAATGAGGATTTGGGTCAAATTCGCTATATATTCTCTGACAAAACCGGGACTCTGACTGAAAACAAAATGTTATTCCGGAGAGCAAGTGTGTTTGGCAAGGACTATGGGGATTATGAGCATGTGGGCGATTTGTTGCAGGAAACCAATACAGCAGGTATTAATTTTCTTTGATTTCCCGGTGGATTATCTGTTTTGTTCTTGTCATGGAAGTATACTTAACTTTTAGTTTAGTCTTGGAAAATGTTTAAACATTCACGTGGATTACAGTGGTAATTTGGCCTTAATGCTCATGTTTTATCCATATTTATTGCTTGGATTGGTTAAATTATTTCACTTGGGGTCGCGGTTAATTTAAAAGTATTGTCAGGTTCTGATTCACGTTCTCTTATAAGATCAATTTTGCCATCTTGCACAGGAGGAACTGTACATAGGAGGAAATGGAAACTCAAATCTGAAATAACTGTCGATTCCAAGTTGATGAAGTTGTTGCACAAAAAATCAAATGAAGAGGAGAGGCTTGCTGCACACAACTTTTTTCTCACACTGGCTGCATGTAACACGGTTATACCAATTATTCACGATGATATGGAAATGATTGAATATCAGGGTGAATCTCCTGATGAGCAAGCTTTGGTCTCTGCTGCTTCCGCCTATGGATATACTCTTTTTGAGCGCACTTCCGGGCATATTGTGATTGATGTCAATGGTGAGAAATTAAGGTAGAAAATCTCTCTCTCTCTCTCTCTCTCTCTCTCTCTCATAAGATGCTCTTTTATTGTCCCTACAACTGACATTTGGCCAGTTGATAGCTTATATCCAGGCTATTCAGTTTGTTAAGGAAAAGATGTAGTCCTTGAGGATGGACCTTCGTTTGAAAATCTAAGAAAAACTAAATATATTATGTAATCTGAACATTATTTGGGTTTTGACATTTTTGTTATCTCCATTGTGAGTTTTCATATATTTCATTGATGATTGCACTGAACTTTGCCCTAACTTGATGTAGGTTGGATGTGTTGGGGCTGCATGAGTTTGATAGTGTGCGCAAAAGAATGTCTGTTGTCATCAGATTTCCTGATGACACTGTGAAAGTGTTAGTGAAAGGTGCTGACAGTTCCATGTTCAGTGTCATAACAAAGGATATCGAAAGTGGTGACCACTTATGGCATGAAACGCAGGACCACCTGACACAGTATTCTTTGCAAGGCCTACGGACCCTTGTTGTTGCTGCTAGAGATCTTACTGCTTTGGAACTTGAGCAGTGGCAATGCAGGTATGAAGATGCCAGCACTTCTCTCACTGAAAGAGCTCTAAAGCTACGTCAAACAGCTGCCCTCATAGAGAGCAACCTTAGTCTACTTGGTGCCACTGCAATTGAAGATAAGCTCCAAGAAGGTGTCCCGGAGACTATAGAGTCCCTTAGACAAGCAGGAATTAAAGTCTGGGTTCTGACTGGAGATAAGCAAGAGACAGCAATTTCTATTGGACTCTCTTGCAAGCTCTTGATGACAGATATGCAACACATTGTTATTAATGGCAACTCAGAAGCTGAGTGTAGAAATCTTTTGGCTGATGCCAAGATCAAGTATGGAGTGGATGAAAGAAATGAAAACTTGAAACAGAGAAGTGGTGCAGAAAGTAATAATCAAGGGCTTCATTATGACACAAAGTCTTTCGAGAAGCCACAGTGGAACTCCGTCAAGGAGGAAAAACTAAATGCGCCGTTGGCGCTTGTTATCGATGGGAACAGTTTAGTGTACATTTTGGAAAAGGATCTGGAATCAGAGGTAGGATTCGTCCAGCCTCTAATTAGATTTTGGATAATTCTCTTTGTACACTTTCCATTTTCATTGTGTGTAGCTCTTCTGATTTTTTATGAATATAGCTGCAAATATTGGCATTTTCCTTTTTTCACTTCGTCATGTATATTATTTCTAAATTGCATTTTATAATGTTCTTGTTTTCCGTCAGCAGCTTTTCGACCTTGCAACTGCCTGTAGGGTTGTCCTATGCTGTCGTGTTGCCCCATTGCAAAAGGCTGGTATTGTTGACTTAGTCAAAAGCCGGACTGATGATATGACGTTGGCTATAGGTGATGGTAAGTTATCTCCTGATACTCTTTCTTTGCATTTGCGCTTTTAACTCTGGCTCAGAATTTTTCTGCTTGGATTTATTTACTGTCTTTCCTGATGCATCTACTTCTCAATTCAATTATGTCTATCCAGAAAGCTTTCAACTTCTGTTTTGGGTGACAGGGGCCGATGCAAATTTGTGTCTATACAATGAAATACCCTGGCTGAACTGAATTTCTAAAACTCAATAACCAAAAATTAATTCCTTATGCAGATGAATACACTTGGAATTAAAATCTGGAAATACTTTAGTTGTAGGACTGGAAGTCATGTGGACTTGTGCATGAAAATTGACTTTAGTTATAGACAGCAGGTTGGGCATGAATGGCTTCTCGTGTTACCATGCAATGAATGCGTAGTTCTTATTTAAGAGAAAAGAAGAAAGCTTTATTCTCACTGCTGACATTCTTATAGGGGCCAATGATGTCTCAATGATCCAAATGGCTGATGTTGGGGTTGGAATATGCGGTCAGGAAGGGCGACAGGCAGTAATGGCAGCAGATTTTGCTATGGGACAGTTCAGATTTCTGAAAAGACTACTTCTCGTACATGGTCACTGGAATTATCAACGAGTTGCTTATTTGGTTCTCTACAACTTCTATCGAAATGCTGTCTTTGTGTTGATGCTGTTCTGGTATGATGAACTTCTCTTACTGCAAAACCTTTTCATGCTGTTATAGTATTGTTTCATGCTAGATGTCTGTCTAAACATTTGCTCTTTCTTCACCAAATGACCCTGATTTTTCACGAAAATGTAAGAATTTTCTACTTCAAATTCCTTCCGAATATAATCATGGAATAGTGTTGCAGTATTTGATCATCTTTCAATTGTATCATGTTCCATTTTTTTTTTTCACTAGGCATTTGCCCTGTACTTTAGCACTAGTTGAAGGAAAATGAATGTTAATGTGTCCCGGCTTCTCCATACTGCATGTATGATCATATTTCCTTGAATAAGCAATCTCATTTGGTGTTTCTTTTGTTCTGGGGATTTTATAGGTACATACTATGTACTGCCTTCTCAACTACATCCGCCTTAACAGATTGGAGCAGCATGTTTTACTCCATTATCTACACATCAGTCCCCACAATTGTTGTTGGAATTCTTGACAAGGACTTGAGCCACAAGACTCTCTTGCAGTATCCCAAACTTTATTGTGCAGGACACAGACACGAGGCCTACAATATGCGCCTCTTCTGGATCACAATGGTAGACACACTATGGCAGAGTCTTGTTCTTTTTTACGTGCCTGTGTTCACTTATAGGGAGAGCTCGATTGACATATGGAGCTTGGGCAGTTTGTGGACAATAGCAGTGGTTGTCCTTGTAAATATACACCTAGCGATGGATATTCAACGCTGGGTAGCCATCACTCATGCAGCAGTTTGGGGTTCCATAATCATAACTTATGCCTGCATGGTGGTATTGGATTCTATTCCCGTCTTCCCAAATTACTGGTTAGTCCTCCCAAATAGTAAATTGTTTTTTGCACTAATATACTCAATTATCTGGCGAGCCCTTACTGTGCCAATATACTCAATTTATCTCTTTCAGGACAATCTATCATCTCGTTGGCTCACCCAAGTATTGGATCACCATTTTGCTGATAATAGTTGTGGCATTGCTTCCCCGCTTTTTTCTCAAAGTGTTAGGACAAATATTTTGGCCTTCGGATATCCAAATAGCCAGAGAGGCGGAGGTTCTAAAATGGCCTGGGCACGTCCAACCTAAAGGGAAGCAAGCTTCCACTTGACACCTTCCCTTTGGTTTGCCCTCTAGATTCCTATTGAGCAATGTCGCTGCTATTTAAAGGTAAGCATATTCTCAATCTTATTTTCCCCCACTTTTTTCTCTACTATGTCGGAGATTGTCTCCATCCCCGTAATTCCCTCTTTCATCATGCTGCATTATGCAGTTAGATGCTGGGCATAAATGGTTGCTGAAACACAGCATCATGTAAAAGAGTGAGTCCTTAGACGAAAACGTTGGGGATGAGAGGGACAGGACTGGGGAGAGTTTTGGTTGGGCATTCAGGAGGATCCCGGTCAGGAAGGGAAGTGGAAAAGGAGGATTAGGTATTTTCATTCCAAGGAGATTGTTAGGGCTGGACTGACTTGAGTCAGAGAATAGGTCATTATAATCTGTATCATTCATTGTCGTGATTGAAGGGGTTTTCGAGAGAGAGAGAGAGAGCTGAGGAAGGGGGGAGAAGACGAAGATGAAGATGGAACGCGAAAGTATATAATAGTTTGTGTAAAGAAACAGGCTCGGAAATTCTTTCTTTTTTCTTTTTAATTTTATAACACGATGAAATGGAAATGGTAAGTCTTGCGATCGGTGGAGATAACACTGGAATCTGCTGTAATCCATCTCCTGTATATCATGTTCCGTGATTTTTAATACGAGAATGTAGGGTTTCTTCCATTTGTTAGTGTGAGCCTCATTCATTCTCTCCTAAGTCTCTACGGCGTCATCCTTCCATGTCGGAACGATCTCTGCTTGTCTGCAGGAGCTTGTCCCAGATGGTACCTGAGTTCGTTTCATGGCCTTAGCAGGGATGAATACGATCTGTCGTCTTGCATTTCAGTGCGAAGTCATTTTCCTGCATTTGGATAGGTACGAACCGATGAATATTCCAGCAATGACTTATTCTACTAAGCCCATGTGAAAGTAATGCGTGACGATGACTTTGCATCAATTATCATCGAGTGACAATAGCCACATTCTATACCCCGAAAGACCAGCAACGTTGTCTGTTTTGAGACTTTTCTTTGATCTCGCATAGGATGGAGTACGTCTCCGATTCATCTTGTCGAACCTCTTGATCTGATTTCCATGGATCATTATCAATAGTGATGGTCAAGGATGAGAATGAACTTACTCGCTTCTTTACATCGAGACAGCTAGTGTAGATCGGGTGGGCGAAATTTTCGTGAATCGGGCTGAATCCTTTGCTCTCTTTCCATTTGGAAAAGTTCAGGACTAAGCTCACTTGTTAGGAAATTAACTGAGAAGGAAAGTAAACACAGGATGATGGAGATCTGAGTTCGATTTTGCTAGGGATTATGGGAAGCAATAAATTCTCCCAAATAGCCCGACGCCCGATCGACTAAGATGGCGTGCTTGACTCAGGCCGAGAAGGAACTAGACGGGACTTATATACGAGACCCTGACTAATTCTTCATCAAGAAAAAGGACGTATGATCTGCAAAATCGTATGATGAGGTGGGTCTCCTGACTCCATATTTCAATCTGAAGTGACCTTCATCGCCATGGCCCAGAGCTATTGGCATAGCAGTCATACATCAACGCATCATCGAAACCAACATCGAAGTGAGAGCTCGACGTCGCGTTCCTGTGCTCGGAATCGGGAGTGGACGATAGGACTGTCGGGTTTGGTGAGACGAGGTAGTCGGTTGATGGCAACTTCTTCAGGGTACTGACGACAACGCGACTCTGGGGGCCCTCTCTCAGGTAGGGACAACAGTTATCCTCACCCGAGCCATCGAAGCTGAGGATGAAGGACGAAGTCTCGGCAGGTTCTACGAGCGAGTCGATGACGATCGGAGGAGACTGGAAGAGGGTCTTGCAAGTGTGGCGAGTTTGGTATGTGGTCTTGTACATCGGGGGATCGGTCGATATCTTTTGGACTTGCTTTGTCGCTTGACATCCCTGATCGAACTTATGAGTGCACCTAAAGTAGCTCCTGCACATAATTCAATAACAAAAAATTAAATAAATACCATATAACAAGTTCAATCTTATTAGGAGGTCATATATTACACATAATTTAGTTCGATTCGATGCATAAATGACTCTTTTTTTTCTTAATGCTAAGATGCGCATGATTATGAAGTCTGAGCGGTTAATTTGCGGATGATAAAATATCAATAAGTTATAAGGTTGGGTATGAATCTATATATATATATATATATATATATATATGTATGTATGTATGTATTTACCTAGGAAAGTCCGAGTTGAGAATGGATTTTTGGCCGTATTTTCTCCACGCATGCCCATCGTCCGCCAGAGCACTTGTTACTTTCGACCAAGTTTCTGCACTACTCCTGCCCGATACCATCTAAATAGTTAGTATAAATCGATCGATACATTATCGCTTGAATTAAAAATAAAAAATAAAAAGATTCGTTTTACATCAGGCAAAAAAAAAAAAAAAAAAAAAACCGAAAAACGATTCGGATGAAAGAATTTGAAGGAGAGCAACCTCGTTTTCAAATCGTTTCCTCTCAAACGTTCTTTTCCATTATAGTATAGATGTATATATATCATAGATCCGGTACTACGTGCTACCTTCTCTTGTAACGCCCTCTCCCATCCTCGTGTGTCAAACTACTCTTGCAGCTATCCTCTGAATTCTCGGACTCGATTAATGTCTCCGACGGTCCGAATTGGGAGCTTTCGTTGCAGCTCATCATCGAGACGGTCTTATTCAACGAGTCCAGGACTTTCCCAAGAAGATCCTCAGCCGACCGCGTTGATTGATGATGATCATGATGGTGGTTGGAATCGGCACTCAGCAGACCTCGGATCAGCTCCCGCACGAAGCCTTGGCCGCGGAGGAGCTCCTCCACCACCACCTGCCTCCGGTCTGCGGCGGAGGGGGAGCTGATCTCCGGCCAGGAATCCTCCATCAAGGTATGCATGTATGTGTCTATGTAATCCGAGTGATAAATTTTTATAGGGGGGGTAGAGGGGGACTGGGGTCCACGCCACATGCTTGCGTCGGACGTGGAATTGGAAGATGCTACGAAAGATGGTGCGAAAATTCCACATATGCACTGTTTGGATTTCAATAAGTTTGCGTGAAATGTCCCCACGCGCCCGAGGTCTCATCTTCCTACACTCTCTCCATATCTATCGAAAATACTAAAATGGTTCTTTTCTTGGGCTATGTATTATCGCTATGACATGTTTGTACAATTGAATTGATGTACTTGAGGGGCGTACTGTAATGAAATTGAATATAAAATTCTCTTAATTTCAAGTTAAATGGCTATTAATTGTTATTGTTCTAAATTCTCTTTCTTGATAACAAACATTGACGAATAGATGTACTTGAGGGGCGTACTTTAACGTTTTACCTTACGAAATTGAATATAATATCTCTTAATTTTAAGTTGAATGACTATTAATTGTTATTGTTCTAAATTCTTTTTCTTCATAACATACATTAACATTTGTTGCCTATAAATTATAAAGCGCGCTTGCAGGATACGCGGTCATTGGAGCGATTGGATATCTTCTGCCAGTTCAAGCTGACGTCACTGTACGACGTTGCTGGTATTGCATCATCACTGAGCTCACCTCTCAGGTATCAAATTCTATTCCCTACTTGATACCTGCCCGATATCAAGTTTACCGGTCTTTCGCTCAAAACGAAATCTTGAATTCGATTGCTGTAAGTGAAAAAATTATTATTAAAAGAGTTTCACATTTTATTACCGATTTGGCTTGAAAATAAAATGAAATTGTTGAACTTTTGAATGCTAAATAGTTCGACAAAAAGAAAAACCTAAATGATTTTTTTTTCCTTTTGTGATTTTCTTGAGTTAATTACCAAAAAAGCAGGACCTTTACATTTTGCTCTTAAATATAGCATGATATTTTAAAAATAGCGTAAAAATGCACGAAATTTATATTTTTTCTTAAATATAGTATATAAATGCGCGACATTTGCCTTTTTTACTAAGTATAGCATGATCTTTAAAAAAAATACAAAAAGGCACGATCTTCTAGTTCAGCTGCGATTCTAGAACGGTTTCAATTATTTGTTAAATGTAACGGTAACAACTAATGGCGCCTTGTGGCACAACATGATTAGACGAGTGGGTTCAACATATTTTTATTTAATTAAAAATAATTCTAAAAATTAAAAAATTAGAAGAAGATTTTTTTTCTTAAAAAAGAAACGAAAGGAGCGGATTGTAGATTGCGGGGGTACAATTGGGGCCTCCACTGCTGAAATGAAAAAGCCCCAAATTTCTGAGCTCTTTCGATTCCGGACGATGGGTGTCCCGATTACAACCACCACTCGCATAATTGGGGTTCTGCTACGGCCGGCGATCCCAATTGGAAAATGGTAGCTACCGCACGTAGCCAGTATCGTCGGCCCCTTCCCTCTTTCCTCTTATTAAGTTGAATTCCCCTTTCTTTTATTTTTTTCTTTTATTTTTTTAAATTAAATAAAAACACGTGGGGTCTACTCGTCCAATCATATTATACCACGTAGCATTGTTAGCTTCACATTTGCTCTTATCGTTACAATCCGATAGAATAATTAACACCCATGCTAGATGCGCAACTAAATTTAAAAGTTGTGTCTTTTTTATACTATTTTTTAAAGGTCGTGCTATATTTAAGAAGAAATGCAAATGTTGTGCATTTACGTGTTATTCTCCAAATGTCATGCTATATTTAGAAAAAAATGTAAAGATGGCGGGTTTGTTTCATGGTTTGAAAAGACGAGAAAGACTCCACCCAATAGAATAATGCCACTGTAGATCATTAATCGATGCCTTGATTTGTAAAGGAGAAAGGTTGCTTTCTGGCTTTGTCGATAATAGAGACAAAAGTCGAGCAGGTTTAAGTGAGTGGTTGGGCTTAAGAACAAAAAGGCATTAATTAATTATCATTATATTATGTTAATCGATCTAATTTGAGTACTGGGGTCAATTAATGGAAGTTAATAATCTGCCTTGTCACGTGGAGGTACATTAAATTGTTGTTGCATCGATTCCCTCACTTCTCGCTTAGTAGTTGACCGTCGATATAATATAACATTTGAGATATTAACCAACTAATCATAGAACTAATGTTAATAATCTACACGTGCAATAGGTATAAGCTAGGTGTTCACGAGAGTCATTTCTTCCTATGGTGTCATGCTCACGGTCCAACATAGGGAATTTTATCGGCCGAAGCCCGAGCACCCGGCCTTGATCGCGATCAATAATAAGTAGGTTGCTCCGGTCCCAACAATTGAATCAAATCTCTATGTATTCCCAAGTTTTAAGAGATGTTAATTGGTCTTTGTATTGTCGCTCGGTGGCAGCATGGCTATGTCGGATATTCGGATTTACGAAGTCGAACTTGGGACCTTAGCGAGCATCTTATGAATTATTTTGTACGAGAGAGAAGAGAGGCTATATAAAAATCATATATGGGTGGCACAACGATGAACAACCCTCTTGACGCTGTCAACCATTCTTAAATTAAAGGCCCATTGCAAATAAATGTGAAAGGAACCACATTTTTCCCACAAAAGAAAAAAAAAAAAAAAACAGAGTGCATGATATGTACTACATACTTATCTTCTTCCTAAATAGTAAAATTAATATTCCTGTTCGGAGTCTGGATGCATTGAATCATTACTGTTTCACGAGGAAATTAATCAGTAACAGTTTGACTCAAACAATTTGAATTTGTGTGTCAGGGGAGTTGCCTGGATATTAGCTTGTCTATGCAAACATAGATTTGGAGATGTTGGGCTCCTAGATTGAGAGGGTCCATGGACTCGATCGAAGCCCAGGCAACCGGCTGTCGAGCATCCACCGGAGGTCGCCCGGGCTTGGGATGTCCCATTGACGACCTCGCGTGATGGAAGATACATAGAAGTGTGCATGCTTACATGAACTTGCAGTTTGACATCGAATAATTTTACTCTCCCTGATCGTCTAGTTACATCTATCGAATTCATGAGAACATATTCTGACCTCTCAAATTATCATGCCTGAATTGAAATTTGTCAGGCAGAGAGCTGATCTGTCCAAATTCGCGGCCTGATTTCGAACTTAGATCAGCTTCGGCCTTACTAAAATCTGCATCGATGGGGGCGGGGCTTAATACCTTGGGTTATCAACCTTCTTGGCCCCTTTTTTCAAGGGACACATATCCGTCCGAAATCCGCCGGAAAAACAACCTTTTCTACGTATAAATATTCTGTAGTGGACGGTACTCCCTTTCCCATGTTGCAGGGAGCTTCCTCGTCAAAGATCTGGTATTGTCCGTTCGCTGTGCTTGGGGATTGGCTCTCAGTGAGAGGTACCGGGATCGAGATTTTGATGTAACCAACGATACGAGCTTGGCAGTAATGAATATATAAGTTTATAGGCACACAAATACGAGATTGAACCTAAGACTCATACTTCGATTGAATTCCAGGAAGTTCTAACCATAAAAGTTGCTGTTCTTTATCATAGATACTCATGAGAAATATGACATGTTTTTCTTTCCCACCATATGTCACCATACGAAAATCAACGATTCAATCGGTGGGACTGTGTTTCGTGATGCCAGAGGGTGTCTTGGTGAAGTCTAGCTCATAGAGAACCCAAACTAGAGCGCTGGAGGACAGTACGACGGGGACCGGCCCGAACATCCACATAAGCATTGGGAATGTGAGGCATAGCAGCCTGTTTCCAAATATGGCCAGCACGAACCCATTCTCGAACACGGTCAGGGAGTAGGGGCACCCGTCGCTGCTGTCAGGGCCCAAGCCAGCTGGGGATGAGGCATTGATGAGATAGTTTGCGTCGATAAGGAACCCAAGGGCCAGGGAGCTGCAGAGGAAGCTGGCAACGAGGAAGAGGGAGGCGGCGCCATACTTAAGGGCGGTGATCTTAGGCGAAGTGGAGCCAAAGAAGGGGCTGGAGAAGAGGTCGCGTGCGGTGAAAGCGTTGTTGGTGAGGGCGCCTACCGCCAGTGTTACCAGGACGGCGATGGTGGCTGTGAGGATGGTGATCATCAGTGTGTTCCTCAAGCTCTGTATTGCTAGCATGGCCTTCTTATCATCTCCCTGCAGCAAACATGAACATCAATATTTGCAAAACACTATATCGTCGCCCCGAATAACTTTTAAGTAGGATGAATTATGTACCGCGTAGAGAGCAATGAACCAAGACTTCCTCTTGAGGGCGTCGGATCCGATGGTGGTGACGGAGGGCCTGGTCTTGATGCTGTGCCACAAGTAGGCATGGTATCCCACCATGAGGAAGAGACTTACTGGCACCAGTATCGTGTCCGAGTACATGATAACCCCCATGGACTTACGACTACCTGGTGTTCGAGCTTGGACACTGTCCCAGAGTTCTTCGGAGGAAGCCGGTAGCAAATAATTCTATCGACCTAACACAGAGAGCCGATTTTATGATCAATGGGTGTCGATGATGATGACTGCCTTTAGCATTTCTTATTAGGGGCCGTCAATGGAAAGGTGAGGGGAAGTTATGGAATCTGAGTAAGGCAAGCACTACAATTTGCTGGCTTTATAGGTCTCCCTTAAGTGACATCCCCACTAAAATTGATAAGGCATGGCACTATTCGAATTGTGGTACTCAGTGATTATTGATTAATACATCGTTTGTCTTTAGCTCTGAACCGTAAGGTAATTCGCAGTTACGTATAGATAACTGTTTACTCCGACAAGTCAAATAACATATCGTTTGCGTGGTCATGTAATTGATTATTTATCTTATTTTTCAGCACTTTGTTCAGTTTATTTAATAACACAAAAGAAAATTTGATTTAACTTAAAGATTGAATAAAAAAAAAGAGTGCGTAATGATAGTAAATGAGGACCTACCCTTTTTTATTTTTTTGACTGACTGGCTGAGCTGGAGGCTCTTTGTACCATATTTGCAGGGAAGCCTCTCAACTTTTACACGATTTGCAAATTAATTCACTCAACTTTGGGACAGAGAACGACGTAGAGAGAGATGGTTTTTTTTTTTGTTGGGGAAGGTATTGAACTTTCTCTCTCTTCGAGCCGTGATGGCTCCTATCCCGATGTCGCCGACGACTTCTATTGTCACTCGTGACCTCACTTTGGGCTGGTGGCCGAGATCGGAGCCGCCACCACCTCCCCCTCTCCGATCGAAAACTCTTTTATCCTTTTTTTTCTTGCAATTTCCAAATTTTTTATTTTCTGAATTTAAAAAAATTTAATATCAAATGTGGACAAAAGTAAAAAGAAGTTAAACTTTTGGATATTTAACTCAATATAATGTCAGTCATTATAATTTTAACCCAACCTAATACTTTTTACTTACGTCATGTTTGGAATCAATTCTTGCAAGAAATAATCACTTATTTTTTTTAGATTTTAAATTTTCAGCATTTAAAATTAAGTCCAAACAAAAATAATGTACATGAGGACAAATTAGTTGTCTCGTGGTATAAACAGTTCACGATGTATGGGGATGACAGAAACGCCGCCCGTCGAGTCGAGATATGTACCTACGAATCCATCAGTCCGTTTTCCGTGTTACAAAAGGCAGGACAAGGAACAAACCAAAAACCACCTCAACGTGCCCGTCCCTCCACATTGTCGAACAAAATCCTCTGTCCACATCGCCTTTGCATGAATACATGAACAAAAGACAAGCTAGCTTCCTTGAACTCTCCGAACAAAGTCAGAACCATGAACAAAAGAGACATGTCCTCCTCAGTAATCACCCATCCAACTCACCCAAAGCTGAAAGAAGATCCACGCTTTTTAGTTGCTTAATGATGGGTTTAACATTCCTCTGTTGCTAATTACTCCAACTGGTTCTTGCTCGTACAAGCAAAGGTCCTTTGTGTTTCTCGTTCGTTCGATCGATGGAGATGAGAGCTGTGATTTTGGTGGTGTTGGGGTTGGTTTGGTTGTGTGAGGGGAAGTTTGTGGTGGAGATGAACAAGCTGAGAGTGAGCTCTCCTGACTCTCTTAAAGGAACCTACGAATGTGCAATCGGGAACTTTGGAGTTCCTGACTACGGAGGCTCGATGGCAGGTGCTGTTGTTTACCCGCACACCAATCAGGACGCTTGTGGTAGCTTCCGAGACTTCAATATCTCCTTCAGCTCTAGGCCCCGCGGGCTGCCGACCTTCTTACTTGCCGACCGAGGAGGTGATCTCTTGTCTCCCTTTCTTTTTGTTTGCCGTGAACTTCAAGTTTCTGTTCTATCCATATTTATCTTCCTTTGTCTGTGAGAACAGGATGTTTCTTCACGTCGAAGGCTTGGAACGCGCAGACCGCTGGAGCAGCTGCAGTCCTTGTTGCTGATGATCGGACCGGTCCTCTGATCACCATGGACATGCCCGATAATGATACCGCAGCTGTGTACCTCCCAAACATCACCATCCCGTCCGTCCTCATCAATAGATCCTTGGCGGATGACATAATTAAGTCTCTCGCAGGCAAAGAGATGGTCAATGTCTATCTTGATTGGATTGAGTCCCTCCCTCACCCTGACGATCGAGTCGAGTATGAGTTCTGGACCAGTAGCAACGATGAGTGTGGTCTCAAGTGCGAGTCGCAGATGAAGTTTGTTCACGACTTTAAGGGGGCGGCACAGATACTCGAGCAGAAAGGGTATTGACCGATAACCAGTTGTATGATCAGGAGAAAGAACACAGGTTCCGAAAGAAAAATCACGCTAAAAATGAATACTAAGACGAGATTTCCTAAGAAAGATCAATATAATGAAATGGAAAGATTTTCTCCAATGAATGTCATCCCTGACTTATCTGTTATATCCGAACATAAAAAAACCGACTCCTGAAATTTCTGCTCTGCATCAGGTATACACAGTTCACCCCGCATTACATAACTTGGTACTGCCCTGATGATTACCGTTCGACCAAGCAGTGCGAGTCACAGTGCATCAACCATGGGAGATACTGTGCCCCTGATCCCGAGAAAGACTTCAGTGAAGGTTATCAGGGGAAGAATGTTGTGGTCCAAAATCTGCGTGAGGCTTGCTTCTTCAGAGTGGCCAATGAGAGTGGGAAGCCGTGGCTCTGGTGGGACTTTGTGACTGACTTTTCAGTTCGGTGCCCGATGAAGGACAAGAAGTACAATAAAGACTGTGCTGATCGGGTTATTCGATCGCTTGGTCTGAACCATTTCAAGAATCGTTGTCATAACTGTCTTAACTGTTTCGTTCATTAGCTTTCCAACTTGACTCTTGCGTGGTATGGTAATGAAGGTGCGGATGTCAAGAAGATAGAAGAGTGTGTTGGTGACACTGAGGCTGACGTGGACAACCCGATCCTTAGTTCCGAGCAAGATGCACAGGTGCGGCTTTCCGTGTTTCTTTTTGTCTTCCTTCACTGTGTTATACATGATTATAAAGAGTTCACCGTAACATTTGCCGTTTGCCTTGCAAGTTTCGATTCAGATTGGTGTTGGGTCTCGTGGAGACGTCACTATCTTGCCGACTCTCGTGATCAACAACAGACAGTACCGAGGTATGAAACTTATCCGTGACCAAAATTTGACGCCTATCTTGCTTCAGCAAAATCTTTTGGTGAATCGATTCCGTCCCTTAATGACTTTCAGGAAAACTGGACCGCCGAGCAGTTCTCAAGGCCATATGTTCCGGTTTTCAAGAGACCACCGAGCCAGCTATCTGTTTAAATGGAGGTCTGCTCTACAAATCCATATAGATCAGCTCTTTCCTGCTTCTAATGTTATATTTAGGACCACCAATGAAACATTCTATGCCAACAGACCATCAGCTTCGGATAAGTTTAGATGACTACCCGATGAAAGCTAGCATGTATATTTTCGGGTTAAAAGCCACAACATAGAGTTAGAGTGGGAAGTCCAAAAGGTAGTTGATTGGAATATCCTACGTGAAATTTATACCTTTGCTTGAGAACTCTTCGTGCTGTGCGAGTTTCTATAATGAGGGATTGTCAAGAGAACTTTCAGCTTGTCAGCTTGTTTGAGAGGAACAAGATTAAGTCGATAGGATTTCCTGAGAAGATCATTGATTCTCTGATAAATAGAAGTCGATTTTCAGTGAAGATGGTCTCTCAAGTTGCTTTGACCTTAACCGTCTTCTGCAGATATACAGACGAATCAGTGCCTGGACGGGAATGGTGGTTGCTGGGAGGACAAGGCCACCAATGTTACCGCCTGCAGGGTATTTTTCAGGAATCAAGCTGTTGAAATTATGTGTGGATTGTCTGAATGAATTTTTCTTCAATTGTTTCTTGACTTCCCAGAGTGAGTTTGTTTCACTGATAGCATGATAAAGTGCTGCTTCTCATTTTAGGATACGTTCCGGGGAAGAGTGTGCGAGTGCCCTACAGTGCAAGGTACGAAGTTTGTTGGCGATGGTTATACCCACTGTGAAGGTAATGCTTTCATTAAAGTACAATAACAACCCTAGAACATTGTTACTGCTTCAGCAGTTACAGATGCGTCATTTCTGTTGTCGTAACAGCTTCAGGACCTCTACACTGCACGATTAATAACGGAGGTTGCTGGAAGGAAATACGAGACAACCAGACTTACTCTGCCTGTATTGTAAGTTTAACCTTTATGTGACATCCCAAGAGCTGTCAGATATAATCCGTCTTTCCATCCATATGATCTGCTGTCTATCTGCCTATATATTTCTGCCTTTCTGTGTCTTATGAATTTTCAGGAAGGCAGTACGAGCGGATGCAAGTGCCCCTCCGGTTTCAAAGGAGACGGACTGAACTGTGAAGGTATAGTCACTCTTAGTTTCGCAAAACCGACATTATTACATAAAACTATAATCTTCCTTATTTACATCTGTTCAAATGGTGATGATTTGTAAGAAGTAATCTATTCGATGGCAATACTTCAGATGTGGATGAGTGCAAAGAAAAGTTATATTGCCAATGCCCAGAATGCAAATGCAAGGACAAGTGGGGCGGTTTCGACTGCAGTTGCAGCAGTGGCCTGCTCTATATACGAGAACATGATACCTGTATCAGTGAGTTTCACAGAAGTTTTCTTTCTACAATGTCTTGATCAACCAACTCCAATGGAAAATGAGAGAACCAAGGGAAGAGTTAGTATAGGGATGAGCAAAATATTTCCTAATTTTCCATACTGCAGAAGTTGTCCTTTCTTCGATGATTTATTGTGGACAAATTGCAGGGAAGGATGGGATTGCAGGGTCTGGCTGGAGAACCTTCTGGCTTACTGTCCTCGGTATAGCTGCTTTTGGAACGGGAGGCTATCTGGTATACAAATACCGATTACGGGTACGAACCAGATTATCCTCCTCAGTTATAGGAAAGCTGAAAAGAAGATACTTGCAACAACCTTAAAAATTCTCGAAGAGCTAAAGTTCTCTGGGACTTATAAAACCGACTGAACACATAGCTAGTCGATGCGCCTTTTCCAGATCTGAGATTGTCCTGTTTGTTGGCACAGTTGCGTTGTGTCTGAACATTTGTTGCGTCTTTGTGCAGAGGTATATGGATTCTGAGATACGAGCGATCATGGCACAATACATGCCCCTGGACGATAATCATGGAGGCTACATGCCAGTATCAGGTGGTCATGGTGAGGCACCAGGTCAAGCTCACCACGGTGACATATAATTGCTGTAAAATGTATCAATAGGATAGAAATCATAAACTTCTCCTTCGCACACAACTTCATAGACATTTCTGAATTCTTATTATTCACAGCCTGAACATTATCCTTTCCTTTGGTGATTAAGGGAATACTTCGACCGATGTCTCTTATTATTACTAGGTTGATTGTCTTTGGTTGGTCAGGCCAGGCAAAATGAATGAGCGTAAAAGCCATATAGTTTGGGTTTGCAATTCAAAACAGATCTAGAAGACTAGAACTATATACCCCATGTCGAGTTTTAAATCCTTAACATAAGACCAACCCAATAGAGGAATTTCATACCCGTCTGGGATTCATCCATGTACAGACCCTCACTTGTTATGGATCGAACATTTCATTTGATTATGTTGCCCGAACAAGCATCAGAAAACCATTCCAATTTATCTGAACATTCATAAGGATGGTAAATCTTTAGATGTCTGAGATAAAATCGAAAGGAAGAAACAGACCCACTAATTTTTGCACCAAAGAAAGCTCTATTTTCATCTTACAACATAAGGCAAGCCAACTTCATGTCATTATTTCTAGCCTATGGCCCTGAGTGGAAACCGAAGAACAACGGATCATCGCCAACCATCATAAAATCTAAAAACATCTCAAAACTCAAGAAACTTCCATCTCCAACTATCCCTTGGCACGTCAGCGGTCCTCTGGACCTGCTAGTTGCACCCCTTTTTTAGCCTTCGCTCTCGCAAATCTGATGAACGCCTACCTGAAGGACATCAGCATTTAGTTCTCCATACAGTGAGACCAAATAAAGAAGTACCAGTTGTTTGATGGATATCACCATACTAACCGTGTACAAATAACTAAGTTTCCATTCCCTGATCTTCGTAGGTTGACTTTTTCTGCTGACCATTCTGCTTAATCCTATACAGATAAAATGCTACCATGGCCCCACTGCATGAAAGAAGCAGCAAAACATGAGCTTTGGATGATCCAAGGTACTCCGATGAAATCAAATGCAAATTAACTCTTTGACTGAGTAATCTCGTGTTACGAAGCAAAACTTGGAGCACGCCTAAAGTTCCCCCCCTCCATTGGGGAAAGTACCATTCCATCTCCATGGCTCCAGTCTATGCACACCTCTTCTATTTATATACGACCAGTTAGTCTTGATTAAAATAAATATCAACTCTAAACATTTGAAGAAAACAAAAAAACCATAACATGATGTTGCCAACTTGATCCCGTCAAATGAGAGTCAAGCTGTGTCTATAACATGCTTTGAACTATCAGTTATGAAAACACAGTGAAAAGGTCAGAAGTTTCTTAAGAACCTGACAACGGCCGTCACAAAGTTGCACAATGAAGGACTCTGCAAAGATAAGAGCAAAAATATAAATAAAAAACAAAAAACCAGAGATCAAAACATTCGTGCATGAAAATTCAAAAAAGAATGGGATTCCAAGCGAAGAGCTTTTTACCTTAGACAGCAGGCGCACCTCCCTGAGAAATATTACCCCGGCTATTCCTGCAGTTTGACATGCTAAGTTAGAGATATGTTCCAAAACCCTAACAAAAAGTTATCGATATATATTCTAGGAAAACCATTTAAAGAAGTTATCCAACATGGAAATAGCCATGGACTGACCTGCCTGCCCTTTCAAAGCTATTGGAGATGATTTTCCTTTTCTATATGATCTCAAACTTGATATGCTCAGAGCCAACAAAGTGCCGCCGAGGATGACACCGAACCTAATTGCCGGAATGCTTCCTGTTACCACGAAAGACAGAAATCCACCGAGCGAAAGAAGCAACCCTGCAAAGTGGGAACAATCATAGTGAAGAAACATTCTCAGTAAGACGATTATATGTAAAGAGTATTTGGATTCCAATATATCCCAACAACAAAGTAGACATGCATCTTTGGAGAGAATGACTCTCAATTATCTCTTCAAAGCAAATGCATAATCCAAGGAACTGAATACATCAAAAATTTAGAGAAAGACAGTTGTACCATAAGGTATTCCAAGGTAAAAGTCGCGAACTTGAGAAACATCATTCAGATCATCAGTTGGAGAAGAAAATGTTTCCACTATCTCCTTCACTGGTTCGGGCGAATTCTCTGCTGCTGCAGACAAATATTCCTTGCCCTCCTCGCTGATCTCTTTTGCTACAGTACTTAAATCATATCTTGCCTTCTCTGCTTGGATCTTCAACTGCTCTGAGGTTTCCTTTAGTATCACCATCGCTTTCTCTGAGTATACTTCATAGGCCTCTTGCGAGATGCTCTGCATTTTTAAGGCCTGCTCTTTGAAAGCATCTAAAGTCTGCTTCCAAGCTTCTTCCGACTCTGCAGCTTCCCTCTTGAGGTCATCCTCCTCCTTCTCCACCTCAACGTCCGAATGTTTCTAACAAGATGGGACGGAAACATCATCTCAGACCTTGTTAACCAACTTTTAAGTTCCAGCAGCGCAACCGTAAACTTCTAGGTGGTATCCAAACATTTTATTCCGGGAAAAAGAGAGGAACTAATTTCAATAACAAAAGTTAAGACAAAAGCAAAACCATGGACAGTTGATTAGCGTATAACGCACACGAATAAGTGGACTGAAGCTTTACCAAATGGAAGATGCCCTTTTGATGCCATTCATCAATCATCAATCTCAACCGCGAAACGTTCAAAATTGAATAACAGCCATGAAGCATGAATGAACAACTTTAACAAGAAATTTCCCAATAATCCAGCAAAATCATAGCTAAGGAAACAAACAACAGGCAGCAAAATCATAGCTTGACAATGTATGCCAACAGAGCAAGCTGCCATGATCAAAAGAGGGTCCTCACCGATTCCTCATGAGAAGCTGCAAATGAGACGACAGATGGATGCCTAAGATGAATGGGAAGCAACCCAGAGAGGGAAAGCTGGCCCCGTCGAGCAAGACGCAGAGAGGACGGAAGAGGAGTCGAGGCGGCAGTCCGAGACGGCAGAGAGAGCCAGGGGGAGGCCGAAACGGGGCTACAGGGTTTAGGGGTTTTGCCCAGGAAGGTCCCCAGCGCCACACTCATGGTTGCAGCTACCTACCGGCTTGTATCTCCACGCAGAGAGAGAGAGAGAGAGAGAGAGAGAGGGATTGAGACAGGAGCGGCGAAGGTTACGAAGAAGGGTGGGTAGAAGGTGGAATTGAGTGGGAAGGGATTAGAGTGGAGACGAAGCAAATACGGGAGGAAGACAAGACACAGACAGCGGCAAAGTATCGAACCGGAGCTGCCCCTTTCCTTCCTTAATTCCCCTGTTGCTCCGTTGCTTGCACGCTCTCTCTTTCGGGCCAAAAAGAAAAAGGAGGAATATGAAAATGACAAATTTAAATTTGGCCCCTAATTCTCATGTTCGATCATCTGTCATGCCTCGTAGTTTTGGTTTGTCATGAATTAGGACATGGTACTGCAGAATCGGGTTCGATAGAGTCGTTGATTATGCTAAAAGTAATTGCCAGAACCAGTTCAAACGACCGTTACATAAGAGATCATAATAAGAGAATACACATAATGAGAAACCGTTATATATAATTAATTTATATTGTCAAATACAATACAATATGTGCTTTTTTTTTATGTATTCCTACCTATTATTTGGAAGAAAAATCGATATATTTCCTCATCATCCCATAGCTAAACAGGACCTACTGCTTGTGCGAAAGTTAGAGATCGAAAAGGTGGATATTCAAAACCATTTTTCGTCTAACTCAGTTCTATAACATACATAATCAAGTCCTATTTTGTGGCTTTTATCCTCCTACAATTAGGTAGAAGTTGGCTATATCCTCCAAGACAGTTGCACGGCTAGCTTCTGTCAAACTATATACTACCGGTTTGGCTCTTGTTATTGTGGTTTTGAGTGGTTTCTCGAAAAATTTAGAGGGGGGAAACGAGACATCCTTAATTATAGGAGCCATTTTACGATCCTATTCGAACCATAGGGGCCGAATTCAAAATAATTCTTAGGTTACCTACCTAAGCCCCCTACTTTTACTTCATTTCTCGTGGGCTTGACCGTAAAGTGCAGGGGTTCATAATGGACCCGGCTGACCCGACCCATCATGCCTCGACCGGGTTCAATCCAACCCAGCCCAATTGCAAGCCCGCTTACAATTATACCCCAGAAATTACAAGGCAAAGAAGAATTATTACGATGTCCAAAACATTTTAAAGTGTGCGTACGTACTTAAACAAGTGCGCCATAATCTTTTCTGTACATGTTGCTATGTTCGTCTTTGTTACGAACATCACGTACGTTTTACGTGTTTCATGCAGTGTGATCAATTTGACTCATGGATAAAATTTAGGTAACATATGGATATGAATAAATGATGTTAGGTTCTTATGATTTCATATGAAATCACACCACTACGCCTATGCTAGCTGCTGATTTTGCGTCTTGTTTGGCATTGTCCCACGCAAACCTTGGATTTGTAAGTGTGTTGGGCACACCACCACCTGCGAAGACGACGATCACAAATCTTTTAAAGTAAAAAAATTGATCACGGCAATATCTTTCAGACTCTGGATTGAAGTCAAAATGCTCAAGATATTTCATTCGATTTCTGAAGGCAAGACATATCAAATTAACCGTTATTCCTCGAGCTGTTATGCAAAGAACCCAAGTTAATCCATACATGTTATCTGCTGGGTCAAGGAGCCCATATCGTCGTCAAGCTCGTTTTTACAGGAAAAACGAAATGTATCTGGTGAATATATCCTTATGAAGGACGAGATTTCAGGATAGAGCTCGAGCATGCAAACTGTACTTGCAAGCTGGTGGGTTGGCATATAAAGTGCTCCACGGCATCGCTTTGAGGAGATTCTCGCACGCAATTGTCATCGGTGAGAAACATCAAGAGAGGGATAGAACATGAGGCATTGCTTTGTCTGACCAAATTAGTATTAGCAAGTATAGCCATTCGCCTTCAATTATTTATTTGATTCATTCTCTTCGACATTGGGCACCTTCTTTCGTATATATTAATCTATGATCTGTATATTTGCAAGCTGTCTTAATTACTATCTCATTGTTCGATATGAGATGTGCCAGGTACTGTCTCACCATTATTGGTTCATGTTCGGGCGGATTTCGTGAGGGTTACACTTTTAGCATGTCCTTCCTCCCGGCCCTTGGCCATATCGATAGACATCAATCTTAAGGAAACTAGTATTGTAAAATGATGTGGAAAACAATATTTGAAGTGTCAAAATGGAAAATTCACTTTAACTTTTCCAATCTATCATCTACCACTCTATCTATTCTATAAACATATAATTTTTTTGGAGAAATAACACAATATATCACAAACTTTCCATTTTTCGACGAACTATTTTCTTTTAAACTATTTCGTAATTAGTTTTACCACTCCGATATCTTTCCCATCAATTTTAACTGACATGGAATTTAATGGTGCCACATGGCTCATACAAATTTGGCCAAGTGAGACCCACATAATCTTCTTTAAAAACTAAATCTGAAAATTTTAAAAAAAAATTAAAAAAGGGAAGGGGCCAATTGGTGGGGCTCATTGCTAGCCACCACCCTTATAATCGGGGTTGCCAGCCATCACTGTGGTGACCAACAACCCCGATTGGAGGGGTGGTGGTCGGCGACAGGGCCCCACCGATTGAAATTAAGGGAATCCCCAATTCCGATCGATGGGGCCTCATAGCTGGTCACCACACCCTGTTGCTAGAATTTGGAGGTTCCCTCAATTTCGATCGGTGGGACCTTGCTCCACCCCCACTCCCCAATCACCATAGCGATGACCTACGACCCTGATTTTTTGGTTTTGGGCCGGGGGGGGGGGGAGCGCTCCACCGCCCATTCCCCCTTCTTTCTCCACTGTTTTTGTTTTCATTTTGTCTTTTTTAATTTTCTGAGAATTTTCACTCAGTCTATCTGTGTATGCCGTGCGGCACTGTTAAGTGTCATGTCAACAAGTTGATTAAAATTGATGGAAGAAACGAACGGTGAGGTAAAGCTGATAACTTCGATAATTTGTATATCTCTTAGAAAAAATTTCGTGGTAAAATATAAAAAAGAACAAAAGTTTGTAATCTATTGTATCATTTCCCCTAAATTTTTGGGTGAATAAAAACATATAAATTGTAAAAGAATGTGTAGCGCAATAACGTACGCTATCTCCTGATAATCAAGAGGTTTCAGTTCGATACTCGATGAGATTACTAATGTCTATTTATTTGATGTTATAATTTCTGATTAATTATACTAGGCTCATGAGCCTCCCTAATAACTGAAAAAATATAAATTTGTATCTGTTTGAGTGTTGCGAGGGATAATAAGAATTTAATATTATATTATATTATATTTTACCTACTAAAGAAAAGAAAGAAATTAAATTTCGCTCATATATGTATTTTGTTTTATAAGATGATTCAAAATAAAAAAGAGATTATCTAATTCATAAAAAGGAAAAAAAAAGAAATTATTGGTCCCATTATCTTTTTTTTTTTGGGTTCTCAGACCCCTCATTATTTTTCTCTCAAAATTCAAAAGTGCAGAATCCAATGAACAATCGATCCCTTTGCATCCCATATTTTTTTCCCTACTAGTTTGATATTTCTGTAAATAAATTTTCCGTCTCATCTTCTTCAATCATTGAGATTGTAGCCACTCCTTTATCCATGTATCATTTTTCGATTTTAAGACAAATTTTCTTTTCTTCTAATATTATTTTTTAATCATTAATTTGGTTGCTGTTATAATTCTCTGATCAACTGGGAACTTTATTTTGTTAATATTAGTCTTCCTTTATCATATCCTACAGTAGAAAACAAAATCGTCTAAGACTTGACAGTTGACACGCTTTTATAGCATTAACAAATATTTTTTAGGATTTTTTTACTATTACAACAAAAAAAATTCATTAATGAATTAACAAGACAAAAATAAAATATAAAAATAAAAGCATAACCTGTGCATGCACGAGTCGACTTGTTAGTTTCACAAACATCTTTGACTTTGAGTGCCTAGCTATTGTTTTTTTTTTTTTTTCATTTGAGCTCAGTTGGATCAATCTCCCAAGCGTAAATTTTTTCATTTATGAGACTCAAATTTGAGTTAACTTTAATTAAGGGAAAAACGTGATGAATCATTTGAATTAATCTACGTGAACTTTTTAATTTCAATCAATTATATCCTCTACGCGTCTACAATTTTTTCTTGTTTGAAGTGGTTGTATTAGAAGTGCAGTACCTGCAGGTTGCTAAGTCGATCGAACTCGGCAGATTGTGTATTAGGCACTTGGTGGCTGATGTAGTTTTCAAATGCAACTTATTGCATAAGGAATACTACTTTTTGTTTGCAGAACTCGTATCCATGTCAGATCGCTGTCCTCCCACCCCAACAATCGTCACATTTCCAAATATACATATCCATGACATCACCGAATTCACATTCGGTTAAGTTTTCGGTCGAAACATGAATCTCGGTCCAGCCAGTCGCTAACTCTGCTCCCGACCAATTGACACCGTGTTCCGGTTCCAAATTAATCACTTAATCATGATTCATAAGGCGGAAGAATCAAATAAACGGGAGCAGGTTGAGCTCTCGTGTTCTTGTGGTTAGAGCTGCTCCAACTGCCGTTGCGCCAACGAATCCTCAATTCCTGCCCAGTTCCACAATAACCGCTCACTGAAATTGAAAAATCGAAAGAATAGGACTGACCTGCCGTGATGTGTGGCTGCCATGACGAAACGTGGTAGCATCAGTCGTCATCAAACGGGCACACGTACAGCGGGACCAAGGTAAGGAGCACGAGCCTTCTCCAATCCCTCAGGGACTCTCACGTGACATGGCCAAGAAGGTGAACAGATCCCAGTCCATCCATGCACCTTATTTGGTGGTTCGATTCACGCCAATAAAATTTCCATGATATCTGTAATATTTAAAAAAAAGGAGCGAAATATAATTTAACCACGTAAAGCCTTTGAATTGATACATGACTGGTTAAGGAGCTCTTTTCCGAACACTTAATAGTCAAATCAACGACATCTCACCCTAATTAGCTGTGATAAACGGGTTCATAAGATATCAAGACTCCACGTGCTCATTTATTTTGCATCTCGGTTATTTTTTACTGGAAAAAAAAACTGGGGTTTTGATATTTATCATGTTATAGGAGACATGTTGTTTGGCATTTTATACTGTACGGGGAGGTACGATCCTTCCATGACTGTATCATGCACTAGTGGGCAATCCAAGGGCTTCCTTTGCGGCCGGTAAAGTGGAGGAAAAGAGATATTTTGGTAGGATTTTTTTGATTATGATCTTTCTGACCCTCACTTTTTAGTTCAATTCAATATATCTATATATATGTAAGTGTACATTGAGCTACTGCACTTTCCTAGGATGATCGATGCCATAAAGAAACAAAAAAGCAAGTGGCTTAGCCAAATGATGTGGAAGCAACTAACACTCAACTATGCGAGCTCATGCATCTTTTTTACGATTATTTTGTCATCAAATTGAAGCACCTTTTGAATTGTGATCAGTTATATAGGGAAAAAAATAGTGAACTTCGCATGAACTTTACAAAGTAAGCATTTCTTAATTGTAACAGCAGTTGATTCTTCGTATAGCACTACATTTGCGTTATAGAAACGATAATCTCTTTGTACATATGAACTTCTATAATATGGCAAGTTGAGATCATCATTTCTTGTTCTTCGGATACTTGATAGGACTACAAGCTTACAATTGGTTCAACTCCTGACCTTTTATTTTGTTGGTCATATGAAAGCATGTACTACAACTTTTTGACGAGGGTTGGGGATATGGGATTCGGTACCAAAAAAGTCATATTATTAAACTATAAAGTACCTAATCATTACAAAAAGATTAATAACAAATATATATATATATATATATAATTTTAGCTCGAATTTTTTTTCTTAACATAAAAATATATAAATTTTCGATTTAATAATAATTCTAGTACGGCGTCAAATTTTCCGTTAATTTAGACGGAATGGAGATCAACAGAGGGCACCGCGACCCCAATCAAGGGAGAGGACGCCGATGACCCTAATCAGGGAGTGGTGGGGAGAATCGAGAGAACCCTCAAATTGAAGATTCTCTCAATTTCGGTGGGTGAAGCCACAATCCCGTCTATTACCCCTCGATTGGGATTGTCGGCGCCCTCCCCCGATTAGAATTGTCGACGCTCTCTATATCCTCGATTCCATCTAAATTAACGAAAAATTTGACGTTGTGCTAGAATTATTATTAAATTGAAAGTTTATACATTTTTAGATTAAAAAAATATTTATACTAGAATTGTTTAAGATGGATCAATTCATTATGGAATAAAACTCTCTGGACGTGCACTTCCTTCATTCATGAAATCTTGAATCCGAAACTTTAATTAGGAGGTATTGAAACAACTCCATCTCGGCATGGATCCGGCTTTTCATATATAAGACATGTCTCTGTTCATGTCCCTCGTCCAATATAATCCCTCCCGTCCCCGCCTGTCTCTCTCCCTTCACCCCTCATCTTCACCCCCAACATGCT
Source organism: Punica granatum (assembly GCF_007655135.1). Classification (NCBI taxonomy): domain Eukaryota; kingdom Viridiplantae; phylum Streptophyta; class Magnoliopsida; order Myrtales; family Lythraceae; genus Punica; species Punica granatum. The sequence goes on from NC_045131.1 coordinate 7,497,816, forward strand.
CCCCTTCACAAACCACAACTCTCATCAGTCTCACTCCCCTGGGTTCGGGTGAAAGACACAGGTCCAGCTTCGGTTCGGGTTTCCTATTAGCCGGAAGGTCGAGGAAGGTATCGTTTTCTCGTTATCGGGGGAGGGAATTAATCGAGGAATTCTTTCCCGTGTCCGAGTCGATCAGGACCATTTTTCCTTGATAATAGAACAGCAACTTAAACAAGCTGCTCGAATAATTGCAGGCCAAAACGGTCCCAAAAGATTATAAAGAGTGACAGAGTGCCCTCATCCGGTAGACCAAACCAAAAGCAGAGATTCCCTTTTCATGTCCCTGTCCAGTCGGAATCTACACAACATATTACGATTCACAGCCCCTTCATTCCTCAATTCACTTCTGCCTCATCGGAGAGCTCGAACGCCGCCCGAGATAGCAGCTGAGAGAAGATGAGCAGTTCGGTCCCGAGTCGCCGGTTCTTGGATTCGAGTCCCAGCCTCGGGGAGCCGCCGACAGGCCCGAATGGGACGGTTGGTGAATCCTACATGAACGACCCGAATTTCGACACCAACATGGTCATCATCCTGGCGGCCCTGCTTTGTGCACTGATCCTCGCGCTCGGGCTCAACTCGATCGTGCGGTGCGTGATGAGGTGCGGGCAGAGGCTTGGCCCCAATACGCCGGAGAGGGCTGCGGCACGGTTGGCCACAACCGGGCTGAAGAAGCATGCGCTGAGGCGGATCCCTGTGGCGGTGTACGGTTCGGCGGAGGGGGTGTTTACAGCGACAGAGTGCCCGATCTGCCTCGGGGAGTTTGTGGACGGGGAGAAGGTGCGGGTGCTCCCGAAGTGCAACCACGGGTTCCACGTCCGGTGCATCGACGCGTGGCTCGCGTCCCACTCGTCCTGCCCCAATTGCCGGCACTCTCTCCTCGACCCACCTCCACCACCACCGCCTCCTCCCCCAAGGAACAGGCCAGGCCTGGAGCATGTAGTCGTTGTCGTGAACGACAACGCGAGTTGAACATGCTCTCAGTGGTGTTTCCGGACATCGGGTGTTAAGATAGAATCGTATCATATCAGCTGCTCTTGCACCGGAGTCGACCACTGAGTCTCCAATGGGGGGTTAGATTTAAGGTGATATGTGTCGGAATCGATGAAAACTGTTCCATACAGTACGTACCGTTGAGATGCTATTGTACTACCGCGGCTCGGGTTGCGGTCTACCTGATAGGATCCATATAGGGAGTTGTAAATGATTTACAGAAATGAAACACTGTTGTTTAAAAGATGTGGAATTTTAATAGTAAGGTCGGACTTTCTTTTCTACTATTTGTCTTTTACTCGAATTAGATTAGATATCGATCCCATCATTCATTTGTCTTTCTTTTCTTTTCTTAGGTTATAGAGGGACATTCATGAACCTAATAAGAGATGAGAGAATGAAAAATGAATTGGTGCGTTCCGGAAATGAAATCAAATTTGAATTGGGTTTAAATTGAGAGAAAGAATTTTTTTTCGCTGCATCGCATTTCTTATCATTTTACGTGTCTTCGCCTTCCGACGTAGATCTTGGAGGTGGGATCCACTAATAATATACATCATTTTCAGATGTTTTTACCCGATTAAGCTCTTCCAAGATCAGACCCGTGAACCTGGAAGTTTCATGTTTCTTAGGGAGAGGGTAGTGCATTGTTTGGTTTGTGAGTATAATTTTAAAATTATAATTTTAATATAATTTTATTTATAACAAAACAAAATAACTTATATAAAGTCAAAGAGTTAGTCTCATTTATATCACTTTTTTTCAAAACAAAATAACATAATTCATACAAAGTCAAAGGGTGAGTTCCATTTATATCACTTTTTTTCAAAATCAAAATCTAATTTTAAAATTATATTATGAAACCAAACGCAACGTAGATATTTTCAGCTCAAATAATAAACCTAATATTGCTTTTTTAGTGCAAATATCAGCAAAGTGACACTTAAAAAAATTTATCTTTAGTGATAATAATTTCTGAGTCTGTCCAAATTTCAATCATCGGACCTAAGAATAGGAAGGGTCAAACGCACTCAGACGTTGCTTATTAAAAAAGGGAGAGAAATTAATGACATTGTTGGGCTCAAATATCTACGAAAATTAATGTTACCTACCATGTTTACGTATCCATATATGGATATACAAGATATACTGTTCAGGATGAGGCATCATCAAATATCATTGAAATCACAAAATATCATGTGAATCATTTGATGCCATAATCTGAAAGGGGCGTGGATACGACTAACTGGATTAAGAATGCAAGATCTAAAATATAATTTACTTCAGCAATACACACCATTTTAATTCAGAACCAAGAGATTCCAATTTAATTATCATTAGTGAGACTTCTACATTTATTATACTTTCTCTCGCTAATCTTCTATTAGGTCCATAAGCCCATCCCGTAATGGTGAAAACAGTTGCAAAACACAAGAAGGAAAACAAGAGGTTCGCGCTACAAACCTTACCTCTAATAAGAAAGTTTATTGCTCCTTTTGTTTTGCAATTCTGGTCCAAGGCACTCTTGTATTAAACATATTAAGGAAAACACAAAGGCTCATACGTATAAAACTTTTCTATGCTGAGAGGGTCAGTTCTTGCTTTTATTTATTTTTTAACAATATATATTTTATTTTTTTGGTAACAATAACTGAAAAATTGTTTTTCATGATTGAAATAATATTGCAGTAAGACTGAGAGCTAGCTGATAAGTTTCTCCTCAAAGCATGTGCAAGAGAGTTCTGTTTCCTTTCTATCGGTGAATTTAGATTTGGTTGGAATTTTTTTGGCTTTTTGGCCGCGATTTGGTTGGAAATTCAGTGATATAACAATTTCGACAATATTACAGATTTATATCTTAGGACAACGGCAGAGTCGATTTCCTTTTTGCTCTTGTTATATATGTTGCGTTACAAACTGATCTTCCATTTTCGGGTCAAGGTCCAAACATTTTCCAACAATTCCCACTCGTGGAAATGCATGTTCTGAACAATAATTGACAAGTAATTTTCCTGATAGTGTGGACTAGGCCGGTGTTTATACCCTTCGTAACAGCACGAGGCTGATCTCCCGAAATTGCCAAGACAGTCTGCGTGAATTCAAACGAACTTAACAACTATACGAAAGATTTAACCTTTCATAGCTGAGTGCGACACCTCAAACATCACAGCTGCTGCGGAAAATACCGAAGAGCGAAGAAATAACCTACTTGGGCTGAATATTACGATTGGCTCATTAGTGTTCGCCAGTAGTCTCTCTCCATATGCTTGCTTCATTTTCAGATCTAAATTCCTCTAAGAAGTAATTTTTTGCAGATGTGCTAGTCTAGTTGTGGATAACATATTATTGACGTACCATAAAAAAAGAAAAAAAAAAGAAAAGGGTTAATTTAAAGAAAACTTATAGTTAATTTTCTTTTCTTTTCCAAATATAGTCAAAAAGAAAATTGCTATAAGTTAGAACACATACTTTTAAAGTTATTTTGGTTATAGCTAACTGCACGTACACATTTCATTAGGTTTTCGTTTTTTCGTTAATTTTTTGGGTTTCCGTCCGGTCTTAATTTTCTACTAATTTCTGGAAAAAGGTTAATAATTAAATAGCATTAGAAAAGATAAATTCGTAAAATGAAAAAATACATACTAATGGAGAGAGCAAGTAGAGGCCAATTAGGGCGTTACAACTTTACTTAGGCAGTGGTGACATATTTCCGATGTGCCACTTTCAAAATTTTATCATTCCTTTGTCTCTTAGAACAAATAACCAAATTCTGATGTAGTGATAGGTGAGGGCCCTTGACCTCTGTCTCCAACTCCTTTTCGAGCATCTTAATTTTTATTTATTTTCCTTTCCGGTTTTCTTAATTTGTGTTTTCTAAAAGTATTATTATTTATTTTATTTTTAAAAATAAAAAATATGTTTTTTTGGTACTGAAACGGGACATAAAGCCCATTACAAAGAAAAAGAAATTATGACCTATAAAGACAGGATAAAGAAATCCCAATAATATCGCCAAACAACAGCAATACAATACCAATCGAAAAAAGCTTATAGAAGCGAACTCCAATCAGCATCTGTATGCACTCCGAGCTAATCAATCAACACGCGAATTTTCTTCACAATATGTGTGTAGAACCTCCACAGAATTAAATTAGGAAAGAGAATAAAGTATAATTTTTTTTTCAAAATAATCCCATTTAGATTAAAAAAAACTCATAATTATCTATTTAGTAGGTTAAATGTCCACGCGTTGCTGTGGATTTCAATTTTCTTAGTTATTAAAATTTGTAACTTACAATATCTTCTAATTCAACAAATATAATTAGATTATAATAAACTAAATAATTACATTTGACAGAGGTGTATCGTTTCTTTATTGATGCATATAAATAGTTATAGCAAACTTACATTAAATACAAGATAAACGATCAAATATCTCTCTAACAAGGAATTAGGAAAAAGTATAAAAAAATCTAAAAGTAAATGACTGGTAAAGATGATTATCAAATGCAAGAAATTACTAACAAAAAGAATATATTCAGTAATTCAAAATTAGGACAATATACATCGAAAAATTAAATTGTCATATTTTTCTAAATAAATTAAACAAACAAACGTAAAACATAATATATAAATAACATATAGGGAAGAATCATAATCTTATTTTTAGTGAGTTCTAATGATAGTTCCTTTACATAAAAGTAAATGAAACTCGGGTTTCTTCCTTTTGCTTAAACTAATGCCATATATAACCCAATTACATGACTGAAAATTTTGACTGTACACACACATTGTATTGACACATAGAAAAGCAAAGTAAGATAAGAAAAATTCGTTAAATCTCGGTTAGTCATAAAGTTTAAAATAATAATACTTGATTCAATTCAACCTCAAGGGATTTGATTTGATAGTAAGGAGGAGTATAAGTAACAACTTCATCCCAAGTTTGAAACCTCGTAAAGCCACCTACCGGGCCAATTGGCTCAGTTTACCCATCTCAGGCATCGTAGGGGCCCTAGGGAGTTTCGGGAGATTAGTCGAGTGAAGTCTGAACACTCCCGGTTAGCAGAAAAAAACAATTTAATTTTGGTAATTGAAGCCATATTTTTTTAAATAAACGCATAAAATATTACAACATATAAAAGAATTTGATTTTAGGGTGTGTACTTGAGTGAAATAATAATTCCAAACTTTTCATGTCCAAAAAGTCTTTCTTTCTTGTCTTTCAAGAAAGAGTTGAAAGAAAATTTCAATTTTTTTTTTGTTAAATCTTCCTAGAATTTTCTTTGGTTGATATGGGCTAAAGGAGAGTTCTACTCCTTTAATTTTAACTAATGAAAAGATCCGTGCCATGCACAAGATTGGATATTAAAATTTAATAATACAATTTGATGATAATTTTGATAAACTTATGAAAATAAACTAAATTACTCCTTCCTTATTTCATGCAATACCACATTGGATTTCTAATTAGTAAGCATTAGTATTTAGGCGGTGCAAAATAAAAATACAACACAACAATATATATATATATATATATAATTCACTAAGTAATAGAGAGGTAAAGTAGATAATTCATTCATCTTTCATCCTTTTGTACTTAACAACGTTTTTCTTTTCATTGAAAATGGAAACCATTCACTTCTCTTCTTTTATTGCCCCTATCAAATTTTGACTTGCGGTAATCTTAGGAGAGCTCTTAAAACTCTTCTTTAGCTTATAAAAAATAAAGAGTAGATTTTGAAAGAAGAAAAGGAAAGTTCTCCAGTGAACTGATAATGACGTAATCTGATGTCAAAATAAAAGTTTGAAAAAAAGGGAAAATAAGATAACGCCCAATAAGAAATTTTCGCGCCTTTTCACTGCGAAGCTTCTCAAGGAAGCTTGCCCTCCTTACACAGCAGAACGCAACGCTGTGCCGATTCTTCAATTAGGGTTTCAGAATTGGGTCGCAGTTGAAGCTCTCGCTGCAAATTCGAATGCACTTCAGTTGCTTCCCCTGTCAAGCTCCGCCCTCAGAATGAAGAAAACGGGTCGGAAGTCTTCAATTGCTTTCTCTGAAGTTCGGAGTTCGGTAGTTCTGCTTCTCCTCTCTCTCTCTCTCTCTCTCTCTCTCTCTCTCTCTGTTCCAATTTGCTACTAAAGAGTGTAAAGAATGCTGGGATTCAGTGGAAGATCTGATTCGATGAGATTGTCTCCTTCGAATCTGCTGTAAAGTCGACTTATTTTTTTTTCCTTCCCTCCCCTCCCTCCCCCCCCTCCCCCTTCTTCTTCTGCTAGCATATGCCTGACTGATGAAGTGACTCAATTGCAAAATTTGCCTTGTATTTGTGCTGCTTCTCAATAATTTGGCTTCTTTTACTTGCCTGTTTGTGCATTTTGCTATTGCCCTTTTGAAAATCTTGTTCATTTTAATGACATATTTGAGCTGTTTCTTTAAAGATCCATTCTTTGAGTTGTTTTCTCTGCATGATATGTGCAGATTGAGAGTTACAGTACCAAATTTTCGTCGCCGAAGTTCGTGAAGAGAGTGGAGGCACTGACAGATGAGCAGCGAATCGCAATTGAGAAAACGGGATTTGGGAATCTGTTGCTGATTCCAAATCAGACTATGAACAGGAAACTGTTACTTGAATTGATGGACAGGTGGAGCTTTGAGAGGCGGGCGTTCGAGCTCGCCCAAGGGGAACTTACTGTGACATTGTTGGATGTAGCACTGATTATGGGCCTGCGAGTGAACGGGAATCCTGTACTCCTCAGGGAAGATGAACCCTTCTCAGATTTGGAGAGGCAATATGGCGCTACTCCTGATAAGAGAAAGATTTCAGTTGATTTTATTGAGAGCAGGCTTGAGTCCCTTGGTGAAGCTGCTAGTGATGATTTTATCAGGACTTTTCTACTGTTTACATTCGGGATTTTCCTCTTCCCTGATACAAGTGGAAATGTTGACTCCCGTTACCTCTCATTTCTTGAAAGTCTTGATGATGTTTGCGGGTATGCATGGGGATCAGCTGTGCTTGAGGAAATATTAATGTGGTTGAACAAAAGGAAGGATTCAAATACACAATCTGTGGGAGGTTGTCTCACATTCCTGCAGGTAATTCTCTCTTTACCCTTTTAACGTCTCATCTTGTGTTGTTAGTGAAGATTCTAGGCTGAGGCTGATAAAGAAAAAGAAAGAAGACATTTTCTGAGTTTACGGCATTGCGGTAGGTGCAGATACCATACATTCGAGCTTCAAATTGTAAATGTTTCATTTTTTTATCTGTATAGAGATGGCCAAAGACCACCCCCACCCAATCCCCAAAAACCCCCTTGAAAACAATCCCCTCCCACACACACATTATACAACCAATATGGGACTCAAGTATTGCTTAATTTGCTTTGTGAAAACAGGATGAAGAGTCTTTTCAGAGTCATTACTTTGCTTGTCCTTTTATCCTTAAAAAAAGTAATCTTTTGTTTCAAGAACACTGTATCTTCTGGCAAGATTCTCTGGGAAAATTGTTTCCTCTATCTGTGAGTGTAAAAGTATGAGAAAATGGCTGAATGCACTTTATACTCATGAACATACAATTGTTCGATGGACATGCTATCTCTGAATCATCTAATTTTTGTTGGTGGCTATTGTCTAGATTTGGTCTTACGAGCACATTGACTTGGCTCGGCCAGGTCTACTTGATAAGACAGCATTTCCTCGTGCATGCCGATGGGAAAATCGTAAGCATCATCCTAGACCGTCGATCTCGATCACCACAATGTTTCATGATCTGAAGGATGATCAGGTGTTGGAGAACTTGAAGACTTTCTCCTCGTTAACTTTAGAGACATGTTCTGGTCCTTCAAATTTGTTGTCTTTAGCCTTTGAGGTCGACCCTCATAAGCTGTTTATCAAGAGCTTGTTGCTGATGAATCAATCAACTTTTAATTTTACAGATGATCTGGATGCTGAAACCCACTTCTTACGAGTTGGAACTTGATGTAGTCAAAGAGTTAATGGAGGTTCAGAACGATGGGAATGAACTTTCTGGAGGCCTAGAGCTATCACCTACTTCTCCCGGGGTTGGTGCCGTCATACTCCTTTCTAAGCAATCTTTTACTGGCAGTTTATTAATACGTGATTCTTTATTTTTACATGAATTTCTGGAACTCTTTTCTGTTCCTAGGAAGTACGAGGGTGATGGGTTTCCTATTATGCATTTGCTATTGACAGTGTATTGCAATTGATCCCAATGAAAGGAAAATTAATGCTTTAATCATTAGAACTGATGGCTCAACAGATTGTCAAATCAGAGATTGTCTCAGACACTTATTCACCGAACGATGCACCAAAGGGAGAGGAGAGAAAAGAACTGCTACAACCATGTCCGTGTGAGTTGCAAAACAGATCAGACCCATCAACTGATCTTGAATACCCAACCGTGTCATCTTCTCCACGAAGTGCCAATGTGGAGCTTCCATCAACATCACAAGACACTTCCATGATTCTTCCGGCGGGCGATGTGAGTTCACTGATTACGTCCGTCTTCTATCCTTGTCCTTGTTGCCATAGTGGGCTCTGTATATTAAGATTGTTGCATTTCCACTCAGGAGGACACCTTGATACTGAAAAATCAGAAGTTAGAGGATCGTGTACTTGAATTGGAGAAGGAGATAGATGGCCTGAAGCTGAGGTTGAAAGAGCAGCAACGCTCTGATCAAATATTGAAAGAGGAGAATGCAGAACTGAAGAAAGAAGTGGATGACTTGAGAAGAGACAACCGGGCCATAAGCTTATCATCTGATGATCTCGTCTGTCGACTCGAGAATCTGCTGTCTGGTGACGGTATAGATGACGGAGAAGGAACATGAGCCTGCAGTCTCCACCAGATTGGGTAAAAGAGTGAGTTTTTCCTCACCTTCCTCCCATAGGTTGCTGCTATGTAAGCTTATATCTTCAGCAAAGGTTTCAGCCTTTTGAAAGCTAGTTTAACCTTCTGTGCCATAATATCGGATGCCTTCAATGTGCCGTAGTCTATGATTCTTGACGATGAACCTTGGTTGAAGATGCAAGGGGATGCGTATTAATCGTTGTGATATTATAATTTAGGAATAATATCTCTCTGACAAGCTTGTGTATAGATATTCCTCTTCTTGTACATCTGTATTCCCCAGAAACCTGCTTATGATAGATAATTTTTTAGTGTATGCTCTACTCATTTTTAAGGAATCCATCTTGTGTTTCAGCCTTGGGCCTCTGCTTGTATATTATGAATCCGATTGCAATTTTTGACATCCAGAGATATGTATGTAACCTTGAAAATCTTACAATTTGAAGTGAGTTATATAATCTGACATGAAGAAGCTTTGTAAACAAAAAATGGGTAATTACTTGTTATGTTCATCATCATCATCATCATCGGCTGTATGGCTAGGTGGACACTTAACATGACTTGAGGCTAAGTTTTTCGTGAGTAGTTTGTAGTGCCAAATCTTTGTCCAGAGTGTACCAGTAGGACAATCTATTTTTGGCTGAGACAAGTTTACAATAGAAAGGCAATCTGCTTTCATGGGTGCTGGGGACCTCGCCCATGACGAAAATGGTCGTAGCTAGGTGCTTTGCTCATAACATTGGTATAGCCACCCCGGTTGATGCTGAATAATGGAGCATAAAGTCAAGACTTGATCTAGCTTGGAGCCTCAGATCCAGAATGATTATCATCAAAGTTAATTCAGAGATTGTTTGTATAACCTTGTCACGCCTTGATGCCCGAACAATGGACCAGTTCCTCTTTAGTCTGCTACCCAGGACCTCCTTGACGATTGGCAGATCCAAGTGATGAATATTCTTGAGCTTCATCATGAATTGTGTGTCTTCCTACTCGACCCGAAGTTCATGCTTCCTTTCCTTAGTGGCGAGTTTTTGCTGGGGCCTCCATATGTTGTTTTCGTGTAGGTAAGTCGGTTTCTTTGAGCATCGGCCCTGATCGTTACCAATGTAAAACGCGCCAAGTATCATTGGAGCTACAATAAGTTATATATCGTTTAATTGACCATCTGAAAATCTAATCTGCCCAATAGGGCAGTAGCTGATGTTTCATATAGTTAAGTCATGTTTAGTACGTTGGACTTACAGATGGAGGATATCAGGTTGACAGACAGAGGCTTCTCACTTTCACACTCCATATTTGGACCTAAGAACATTGTACAAATTCCTTGGTCTCAGTTGGCCATAGCGAATGGAAGGATCATCCTACAGCACTAGCATTGGGTCATCATCGATTTCCCTTCAGCTGAATGGTGTCCCGACCAACAATCGCAGGCCGATAAGCTCGGCAAAAAAATTACTGTTTGTGAATCCTTTTTAATAAACTTATTATTACTGACATTTTCTCCACTATAATCCGAAAAATAAACTTATTTTCTGTCTATCTATTGCACTATTTTGTTTTTTCCACGTTCATTTTTCAGCTCGAAGAGTAGAGGAACTTCGTTACTATTGGGAGGCCACTCAAAAGCCATCATCTAGGCCTCCCAAGCCAGCTTCATGACTACCTTGAAAGGCCTGGAGGATGGCTTTCGAGAGGCATCCATCTGGTCATGAAGTTCCCCTGCCTTTTGAGCTAAAAAGGAGCACGTAGGTAATCACGAGATAATGAAAGAAATGAACCAAACATAAGTTTATTTTTCGGATTTTAACAATGGAAAATATATCAGTAAATACGTTGAAGTTTATTAAAAAGAGCTTACCAACAATAATTTTTGTTTGAGCTTACCATCCTGCAGTTGTTGGTCGGGACTGGCCATCCAAACCAAAGGGAAATTCATTGATGATCCAGTGTTACTGTTGTAGGATGAGCTTCCCGTTCCCCATATTTACAAATTGCAAAGACCAGGCCTGAATTTATACAATGTTACATGGTTTATATATGGCATGTGAAAATGAAACCTATATTTTAACATAGTGAAATAAATAAATATATATAGAAAGTCTACCGTAAAAACAAACATATATAGAATGCTTTTTAATTTCAGTAGTCGCGACTATCCTGATATGCTTCGGTTGTAGGTCTAACTAAACATGAATTGACTACATGAAAGATCCGCTGCATATTAGATTTTAAGACGGTCGATAGGATGATAACTTATCGTAGCTTTAGTCGTGCTTGACCTTTTTCACTTGTAGAAGGACCCCAGTAAAGAATAGCTCAAAACTCATGTGGACAAATTGTGTGCTACTTGGCCTTTTTATTATAATTTCATTATTTTGTGTCTGAAGAGATCAAGTTTGAGTTAGATTAATTACGGAATATCGATCAATAGTGAAACGCTCCTGGAGAAGGGGAAATAGATCCGTTGGTACATTGACATTCTAATAACCATTTATTTCCTTTTCAACTCTTTAGTCTTTACCAGCTGGTCTACCGTGTGCCTGCGGTCGGGAAAAAAGAAAAAAAAGGCCGAGCCTCGGGTAAACAAAATCAAACTGGATGAGAGAACTGTATTACGACGTAATTGCCTAATAATTTTACAAATCTTCTGATATCGGTCTGCTGGACATAAGGTTCTTGGTAAGATAAAGCTGTAGTTATAGTAATTTATAGAGATCTTCATTCACCGATGATTCTTCCGAACTAGCAGCTCTGCTTAAGCTAGCTTATACATATGCATGACTACTCGTGCATCAATAATTATGGTGAGCACTTCACTTAGCATGCATGTCGAAACTGTGTCTTTCTCTATTCGATGTGCGATCAATAGTGAATTAAAATAATCGAGTAGCTACAGCTAGAAAGCTGCGTGGCGGTTTAGTTCATTATATGCATGAAGCTGGAAAACGAAGCAAACGTGCTTGCAGTATTGAGATATATTGCACGTGAAATAAATATCGTAAAATCTATTATTATAATTTATAATTAGGGTTCTTCAACGGCAGTGAGTCCGAAGAGAAGTCGATTTGAGTCGAAACAACACGAAAAATGCATAAATCCGGAAAATAATACACGCATGTTCCTCTCCATGGAAGAAGCCTCTTTTATTTAGATAGAGAGTTCGAGCGGCGTAGATCGTACTATTGCATGCATCTTTAACGGAGCCGAGGTTCTTATTAATTTTCTGGTCTCCGCGTCGGTCTTCACTTCACACTGTTCAAGATGAACAACAGAGAAAATCTTGTTAATATTCCTATTCATATCGTAAGACATTATGTGCACGCAAGTTCTAATAACTCGCAATCGATAAGATAAGTTTGGTCAAAACCTGTTGCAGTCGGTGCTAAGGCTGAGCTTGAAAGGAATGTTCACCCGGCACTTCCCTGGGATGCCCGCAACGACCCCGTAATTGATACCAGAGATGCTGCCGGCGATTGCCTTTAGGCACTTGCAGGCAGTTTGGCGGTCGGGTGTGGTTCTGGCAGCGTCATTCAACGACCGGATCCCTGAGCAGCAGGCCGCCGTTGGGGCACCCCCGGTGCTCCGAGCGTAGGGAATGCAAGGGGACACCGACTGCGTGACCTGGCCGCATGTGATGGCGGATTCCGCCATGGTGGCCGCGACCACCATGCAGAGCAGAAATACTGGGACGAGTTTGTTAAGGAATGTTGTGCTCGCCATCATTTCTTAATCCTTCTTTAATTATAACAGAGGATTGGTCTTTCTTGATAATAATTTATGTATAAATTAACCGATGTATTGGATGTGCATGGACTATACAAGGATTGGGGAGGTTATATATATATAGGGAAAGATCAGTCACTGAGCATGTGAAACGTGGCAGTGGTGGGGACACAGTCCCAGGAACATGAGCATATGGTTCGAGGGTCCCGCGGCAGTTGAGGAACAATTATTACCACCACTGCACTGGACACTTTCACTCTTTAGTAGGATCATCAGCATATGCACGATGTAGTGAAAGCCGATCGCCCCAAATTTAGTGTAGTTGTATCGATTTTTTTTTAGCGTGAGTTCATCGATCATGACCAGGAAGAGAATATCGATCCTTTAGTTGTAGTCCATCTAAATTAAGCATCGAGATCAAGTTCTTCCTCTCTCAGTGCTACTGCAGTTTATTACCACGAGCTACATTTTGATTTTGTAATAAAAAACATCTCTCTTATAATGATAAATCAGTGATTTCTTATGCCATGTCAATTAGAATATGCGGAATATGCAAATCGGTGTATATGCGATGTGATCAATACTTTGTAATTGCGAGAGAAGGATATGTACGTATATCTGAAGATTAATCTTCCTTGATATTTCACGTGCTAGCTATCTAGGAACGTGAAAATTGTACCTCTAGGCACATGAATTGCATATATACGACGCAGCGAGTCATGTGCATATGTGTAGGCGATGCAGGTGCAATAACTCAAGTGAAGATGATACCTCGTGTTATGTTTCTACAGAAAAGGACCGAGACCACATGTGCTATCACACACTTTTACTACATCTATGCATTGAAGCATTCAAGTCCTCGGAACTTTTATGGATGATATTGAAAGATCGAATGTTAGAGGATTGCATATTCGAACTTGAGAAGGAGATGGATGGCCTGATGCTGGAGCTGAAAGAGCAGCAACTCTCTGGCTAAATATCGAAGGACAAGAATGCTCTAAATTCAGAGTTGGGTCGAATGAGTAAATGGATAGAGTGCTATGAACCCAATTAATTATCACGGAAGAAGAAGTGGATGACTTGAGAAGAGAGAGAGCCGCGCCTTCTGTCCGGTGAAGGTATAGATGGCGGAGGAGTATGAGTCTCCAGTCCCCACCAGATCTCATAATAGGGTTAGTTTTCTCCCCTTCATCCCATATCACATGCGATGCTGCTGATTATATTTTTATGTTAGGAAAGTGAATCAATTTATTATTCGGAAGTTTGTGCCATAATATGATAATATCGATTGCCGCTCATGCTCCATATTTCATATGCATCGATCTTCAGGACGTACCTTTTGAAAGATGCAAAGGAGAGACAAGGTTATTGTATGTTAGAGGGTAGTTAAATTAATGTTATGTATCTACCAAAAAAAATTACATGTCATGTCGATCATCATCATGTTGGAGGACACCTAGCACAGTTGCCCAAAAAATAACCAAGATGAAATATTCGAGTAAACATCTGAATTAAGAGGCTAACTGTCACGAATGAACATTGGAATCTACTCTTAATTTCTCCAGGGGATGGCTTGTAGGACATCCTATTTTTGGCTGAAATCTGAACAATGCTGGATCCTTGCTAATCGGTCAGCCGTTCATCCTTTGTCGTTAAAAAAGAAGTGCAGAACAATATGAATGGGGAGCCAGTGCGTCGAGATCTTTCTAGCTTCTGGGACGAACACAGCCCTCGGCCTATCAGTACAAAAATTGTTTCTCAGTTGCTGGGTTCTGTGATCAAAATTGAGGAATGGATTAGGCCAATGAATGAGGCCGAATGCTTGGCTGTTTTGATATCTCCTTCGTCATTGGCCAGTGACACATCGACTCCAGGGGCCAACTTATGATCAGAAATGAGAATAGAGGCACAGCGATTGAGGTGCGTAGAAGCAGCCATCGAGCAGAGCAGCTGATGGAACGTGGGGGTAGAGGTGCCGTGATACCCACTTCGATTTTTATTTTTCTCAGAAAATCTAAATCGAAACTGAAACAAGATGTTTGTTTTGAGTCATTGACATGAGCACATAAGCAAGTATAGCTATATTTGATGGACTGCAGGGGAACCGAATGGCTGTGCCTCAATTCACAAATTCTCCTTCTAGACACCATACATGTAAGTCAATCGCGAGTTTATATTCTAAAAATCTGTTGATACCGTGGGTTCTTTTACAGCAGAGAGTCCGACAAGTAGTCGACTCGAGTTGAAACAGAATCTGGAAGATAAGACATGCATGCCTCTCTATATAGAAAGAAGCCTCTTTTACTGATAGAACCACGCTGTCGTACTAAATGCAGCATTTTTTACGCTCTGACTGATATTCTTCACTTCACTCTGTATAACAAACACAACAGCGTATAGTTCGAAAATCTTGTCAGTGTGCTTGAAAATGCGAACGAAGACTCATTAGCAAGTTCGATGTAGAAAAACCTGCTGCAGTCGGTTGACGGGCAGATCTTGTATGGAACCCTGACACCACACTTGCCGGGCAGCTTGATACCAGAAAGCTGCCCGCAATCGCCTTATAGTTCCTGCTATCCAGGATCAAGAGGCTAAAAATGTCGGCCATTTCCTCTTTAGTTTCTGCTATCCTGCTGGACCTTCTCCTTAACGACTGGCAGATTCAAGTGATTCGTACGAACGGAGAAGATAATATCTGTGGCTCGCTTGAATATCCTTGGAGATTCATCATGGATTGCATGTCTTTTGGTTCCCCAGAGTCATGCAAACTTGCTTTACTTAGCAGCGAATTTTTATTGAGGCCTCCAGATCCTGCAGTTTCTGTATACATAATGAAGTTTCTTTGAGCGTCGGCCCTGTTCATTACCAAAGAAAAATGCACCAAGTCCCATCGGAGCCAGGCTACAACAAGATCCAGTTCAATTGACCATCTTAAATCTAACCTGCCCAATAGGCCAGTAGCTGATCTTTCTTATTGTAGTTAAGTCATGTTTAGTTGGACTTACAAATGGAGGATATCAGGTTGACAGACGGAAGCTTCACGTTCACATTCCATAATAATTTGGACCAAATAACATTGTACAAGATTCCATGCTTTGAGTTGGCATTTGCAATTAGTGAATAGGGAATGGAACGCTCATCCTACAACACTACTATATTGGGTCATCGTCGATTTCCCTTCAGCTGAATGGCGCCTTGACGTACAAATGCTGGCCGCTAAGCTCGGCACAAAAATTACTGTTTGTGATTCCTTTTTAATAAACTTATATTATTATTACTGACGTTTGCTCTAATATAATCCAAAAAATAAATTTATTTTCGGTCTATTTGTTCACCATTTTGTATTTCCCTACGGTCATATTTTAGCTAAAAGGATAGGGGAACTTCATGACCATTGGGAGGCCACTCGAAAGCCATCATCTAAACCTTCCAAGCCATCTTCATGACTACCTTGAAGGGCCTAGAGGATGGTTTTTGAGAGGCATCTGAGTGGTCATGAAGTTCCCCTGCCTTTTGAGCTATAAAAGATGCGTAAGGAATCACAAAAATAATGAAAGAAATGGACCAAAAATGATTAAGTTTATTTTTTCGATTAGAAGAAAGAAAATATCAGTAATATGGAGTTTATCAAAAAGAACTTACCAACGGTAATTTTTGTTTGAGCTTACCAGCCAGCTGTTGTTTGTCAGGACTCAGGAGGCCATCCAAGCCGACGGGAAATGGATTGATGATCCAATGGTACTTTTGTAGGATGAGCTTCCTATTCCCTATCCACAAATTGTAAAGACGACCAAGTCCAAGCATGGAATTTATACCATTGTATTTGGTTCAAATATGAAAAATGATAATGAAACCTACATTTAACACAGTGAAACAAACATATATATATATATATCGAATGCTTCTTAATTTCAGTAGTCGCGATCGTGACTATCCTGATATGCTCTGTCTGTTTATACATGTCCTATTAAACATGACTTAACTACATGAAAGATCAGCTATGACCTATTTGGGCAGATTAGATTTCAAGATGGTCGATACTCAATAGGACGGTAACTTATTGTATTTCTCTAGTAATACTTCACCTTTTCACTAGTAGAACGACCCCCCTAAAAAATAGCTCAAAACTCATGGACGAATTGTTATAATTATTGACTTCATTTTTCTGTGCATGAAGAGATCATGCACATTTTAATTAGATTGATTATGAAATATCGATCAATAGTGAAATGCTCCTGGAGAAGGGAAATGAGATCAGTTGGTACATTGACATTCTGATAACCATTTATTTCCTCTTCGTGTGCCTCTGGTCGAAAAAAAAGAAATAAATAAAACGATTATGCTAACATTAACGGGAACTGCTGGCTGAGGCTCGGTTAAACAAAATAAAACCGGATACATGAGAGAACTGTATTATGACATATTGCCTAATAATTCCCCAAAATCTTCTAATATCGGACTGCTGGACATAAGGTCCTTGGTATTTATCGAAATCTTCATTCTACCGCCTATTCTTCCAAACTAGAGGCTTTGTTAATTAAGCCAGCTTATACATATGCATGCCTGACTACTCGTGCATCAATAATTACTGCGAGTACTTCACTTGGCATGCACGCATGTTGAAACCGTGCTCTTTCTCTAGTCAAGATGGGATCGATAGTAAGATACTTGCCTAGCTATAGCTTGCTAGAAAGCTGTGAGGCAGTTCAATTCATTATATGCATGGAAAACGAAGCAAACTTACTTGTAGGTATTGAGATATATTTCACATGAAGTATATATATCGCAAAATCTGTTATTATCATTTATAATTAGGGTTCTTCAATGGCAGTCTAATGAGAAGTCGACTTGAGTTGAAACAACCCGAGAAATGCATAAATTTGGAAAGTAATACATGCATGCCTCTCCATGGAAGAAGCCTCTTTATATTCGATATACGGGAGAGTTTGAGCAACGTCGATTGTACTAATGCATGCATCTTTAATGGAGCCAAGGTTACTATTATCTTTCAGGTCTCCACGCGGGTCTTCATTTCACACTGTACAAAGATAAGCAAAGAGAAACTCTTGTTAATTTGCCTATTTATCATGTCATACGACATTATATGCATGCAAGTTCTAATAAATCACAATCGATAAGATGCAGTCAGTGCTAAGGCTGAGCTTGAAAGGAATGGTGACATCGCACTTCCCTGGGATACCCGCAACAACGCCATAATTGATACCGGATATGCTACCGGCGATTGCCTTTAGGCACTTGCAGGCAGTTTGGTGGTCGGGTGTGGTTTTGGTGGCGTCATTCAATGACTGGATTCCCGAGCAGCAGGCTGCCGTTGGGGCAACCCCGGCGCCCTGAGCATAGGGAACACAAGGGGACGCCGACTGCGTGACCTGGCCACATGTGATGGTGGATTCCGCCACGGTGACCGTGACCACCATGCAGAGCAGCAATGCTGGGGCGAGTTTGTTAAGGAATGTCTGTGCTCGCCATCATTTCTTAATCCTTCTTTAATTATAACAGACAATTAATTGGTCTTTCTTGATGATTTATGTATAAACTAACTGATTGGGTGTGCATGAACTGTACAAGGATCGGGGGATTATATAGAGAAGATCAGTCATTGAGCATGTGATACGTGGCATTGGTGGGACACAGTACGAGGAACATGAAGATATGGTTTTTAGGGTGTTACATTGTACATCCATTATGATGTCAATTTTTCACTTTCAAGCATCTTAATTGAGTGTTACACATTCAAATGAGCGAAAAAATGCACCCAATATGTGCTCATGGTTTGACGGTCGGATGGCAGTTGAAGAACAATTGTTACTTTCTTTTGACAAATCTCTACTCTGATTGGCCCAAAGACGGAAAATTGTTACCGTTCTTCTGCAGGTTCGATCGCTATAGCATCCACGATCTAGTAAAAGCTGATGACCTCTGCAATTTCTTAAAAGAGATGAAATAGTCAAATCCATTGAAGTAGTTACGTCAATTTTCAATAGCGTCAGTTCACAGTCGCCAGAAAGAAAATATCAATCATTAATTAGTCGTTGTCGACCATTTAGAGCATCGAAAAATCAAGTTCTTTCTCTCAATGCTACTATATGTGATATGATTGATGCCCTGCGATAATGTGAGATATATGTATCTGATGATTAATCTTCCTTGATATTTTCACGTGCTAGCTATGAGTGTGAAAATGGTACCTCTAGGCGAATGAGTTGCATATATACGACAATAGCAACTCACGTGCCATATAGACATAGGCGACCTAGCTAGAGATTCATGTGAAGATGATACCTCGTGTTATAGAGCTATAGAAAAAGGACCAATTGCCAAAGAGAAAATATTCAATAAGTATTACTTATTGACTTTATATGAGTAAGTACCAATCAAAATTTTTATAAGTGAAAATCAGTGAGCTCATTATGGGGTCAATTTTTCACTTTCAAGTATTTTTATTGGGTATTACACATCCAAGTGGATGAGCAATACCCATCCAATATTTGGTCATTTCTAAATGTGCTATCGTTTACTCTCATTTCGTTATCTTTAGGGTTAATAATCGAAACAAAAAATTCTAAACTTTTCACATTTTAACATTTTAGCATGAACTTTTTTTTAACCAATCAAATCACAAACTATTGATTTGATTATAATGTTAGCACATCGTCAATATCTCTGTTAATTTTAACCGGAATTGCTGACATGTACATGACGGTGTCACGTAGCTCATGATGATTGGTCGAGTGAGTCTCACATTTTATAAAAATAAAAAATATTTTGAAAATATAAAAAAATAACAAAAAAGAAAAAAAATAAAAGATAGCTCGCGGAAAGTGAGGAGGAGGGAAGTGGTCGGCGGTGGGGGCCTCCACCCACCCCCCCCAAAAAAAATTCGGAATAAAAAAATGCCCATAGTCGGAGACAGGCGATGACAAAGGTCGCTGGCAGCCCCAAATGGGGAGATAGTTGTTGGCGTCGAGGCTCCTACTGTCGGCCACCTCCCCTCGTCCTAATTTCGGCCTTTTTTTGTTATTTTTTTAAATGTGGCACCGTTGGTTAAAATTAACGGAGATATTGACGGTGTGCTAATATTGTCATCAAATCGGTAGTCTGTGATTTAATTAGCTAAAGAAAAATCTTTGTGCTAAAATCGTTAAAATGGGTAATTTGTGATAACAAATGTACGTACCTGTCACACACTTTCACTTCATCTATGTATTGAAGCATTCCGGTCGTTAGAACTTTTATGGTTGACACTGAAAATTCGGAACTAAGAGGAATATCACGTAGTCGAAGTTGAGGAGGAGATAGATGGCCTGAGGCTGGAGTACTTGAAAAAGCAGCAACTGATCCGATCAGATATTGAAAGAGGAGAATGCAGAGCAGAATAAAGAAGAGGATCACTTCAGAAGAGAAAACCGGGCCTTCTTATCATCCAACGACGTTCATCAACTCGAGAAACTGCTGTCTGGTGACGATGTATATCGATGGCAGAGAAGGAACATGAGTCTCCAGTCTCCACCAGCTCTCGTAAAAGGGTTAGTTTTCTCCCCGTCATGCTGCTGATTTCGTTTTTTTGTTCAGAGACAGGATCCATCGTTTGGAAGTTTGTGCCGTAATATCGATTGCCACCGATGTTCCGTATTCGTTATGTATCTTCACGACTAACCTTCGTGAGAGATGCAAAGGGGAGGTAAGTTTACCAGTACTGCAGTTTGTTAGTGGGTAACTAATTAAATTACATGATCTTATAAGTGGACACATATCATGACCCATACTAAAAGTAACCAAGATGAAATATTCGAGTCTTGCTGCGAGTAAACATCGGAATGGACTCTTTGTCCAGGGGATGGCCAGTAGGACATCCAATTCTTGGCTGAAATCCGAACAATGCTGGCCAGATCCTTGCTAAGCAGCCGTTCATCCTTCGTCGTAAGAAAAGTACTAAAAGAAAAATATGGGGGGTTAGGCATCATCGAGACCTTTCGAGCTTGTGGAAAAATATTAATTGGCCGAGTATCCAAATATTGGTTGGAAATCATATTCACTTTCAAGCATTCTGATTGAGTATTATACAACCAAATTACTGAATAATACTCACCGAATATTTGCTCATAACTTTTGGGATCAACATAGGTATCAGTACAAAAATAGTTTGTGTGCTCAAAACTGAGGAAAAGATTAGGCCATGACAGGTGTAATCATTGTACCAGTGCAATCACATTTTTAACCATTAGACGATCAATTATTTATTTTTTATTGGTTAATAATTACAATCCAATGGTACAAAAAATGATTGCCCTAAAAAATTGTGTTTGCACCATAGAACATCGTCCAAGGCATATTTGGAGGCTCAAATTTGGTCCCCTTTGTCATAAAAAGGTTTGAGACTGAATGCTCGGATGTTTTGATATCTATATCCTTCACAATCTCCCTATTCTGAGCCTCGTTTGTTTCGATTACAAAATCCGAAGAAAATTGAGATTTTTACTTTCGGTCCTTACACTTCTGGCCAGTGACACAGCTACTCCAAGGGCCGGGCCAACCAACCTCCGATCAGAAATCTCTCGGGAATGAGAACAGAGACAGAGAGAAGAGGTAGAAGCAGCCATCGAGCAGAGCAGCTGATGGAATGTAGGCGTACAGGAGACGTAGTTTCTACTTTGGTTTACATTTTTCCCATCAGAAATCGGAACCGAAGCTGAAACGAGATATTAGTTTTAGTCATTGATGTGAGCACGTAAGCACATAGCCGTATATGCTAGATGAAAGGGGAACCGAATGGATGTGCCTGATTAATTCATAAAAATCCAACTGGATGAGAGAACCGATCGTGTATTACGTTGTATATATATTGCCTACAGAATCACGCAGAAGCACTATATTTGTTCATACAAATCTCATGTACGATCATTCGCAGTTCGAGAGTACAAATGTTCTTTGATCAGTTCAACTGAAGAGATGGATGATTAACTCATTCCTACTCCTTTTAGACACCACAAGTCGATCATGAATCAGGCTCGTCAGCAACACAAGCTGCTTTTGTCACATAATTAAGTACCATGCGTTGTTGCAGTCAGGGAAAATCTTCACCAATTTAACAGCGTTTCATAATCTGTTTAGAAAGGAGGCAGTTTCACTGTATGAAGCCACCAAGTATGAAGCTACCAAGCCGGACATGAAAGCAAAAGTACGCGCATGACAAATATTGAAAATTACTGCCCATGATTTTTTGAAAATCTGTTACTATCAGGGTTCTTTTACAACAGAGTCCGACGAAAAGTCTTCTGGAGTCGAAAACAACACTAGAAATGCAAAAATCTGGAACATAAGACATTCATGCTTGCCTCTCCGTACGGAAGAAAGCCTCATTTATTTATAGAACCAGCTATGTCGCCGTCGTACTAAAAGCTTCTTTTCCGGCTCCAACTGATATTCTTCACTTTACTCTGTATAACAAACACAACAACGTAGATAGAAAATCTTGTCAGTGGGCATGAATACGCATACGAAGACTAATAAATAAGTTTTATGAAAACTACCTGCTGCAGTCAGTTGAGGGGCTGATCTTGTATGGAATGCTGACGCCACACTTCCCGGGCAAGGCACCGACCCTGCCGTAGTTGATACCGGTGATGCTGCGGGC
The DNA here is from genome assembly GCF_007655135.1 of Punica granatum. Classification (NCBI taxonomy): domain Eukaryota; kingdom Viridiplantae; phylum Streptophyta; class Magnoliopsida; order Myrtales; family Lythraceae; genus Punica; species Punica granatum. The sequence continues at coordinate 7,520,094 of NC_045131.1, forward strand.
AATCACCTTCAGGCAATTGCAGGCGGTTTGGCGGTCAGGGGTGGTTTTGGCGGCATTATTCAGCGATCGGACACCTGAGCAGCAGGCCGCCGACGGGGCAGCAACCACGCCCCGAGCGTAGGGAATGCAGGGGGTCAGCGAGCTCGTGACCTGGCCGCACGTGACGGCGGATTCCACCACACTAGCCGCCACCACCATGCAGAGGAATAATGCCGGGACGAGGTTGTTAAGGAATCTCTTGCTCGCCATTGTTTTGCTCTTTTTTTTTTACCTTCAATTACGATAACTAGTGTATGATTGGGTGAGGATGGACTATGAAGTGGGAGGGGATTATATACGAAAAATTAGCTGCTGAGAACATGACACGTGGCAGCGGTGGGACATACTCTCAAGAACGTATAATGATGGGAGTTTTGGGTGGCAGTTGAGGGCGGCTTGATTTAATGCTATGATTGCGATGAACAATTATTACATCGTATCGACATCCTCTTACCATATGATATGGACCCCAAAGAGTCCAATGGACTAATACTTTACCATGCGATACACGTCCTATAGTGAAACCGAATCGGTTTCTGAACCCTTCAAAAATACGATCGAGATCCAACAATGAAGCTTCTACGTACATGAACTTTTATAGCACGAATAGGAGAATGAAACATTGATTTGGAACTGTCAAGAAAATAATAGGACTAATCCATTAAATTCTTTTTCTCGGACATCACTTTTCTAGGTCATTACCATATTGTGAGCTACATGTGTACAGTCACGTACGTTGTACACTCTTTGCACAATAAATCGGTTGTTTCTTGTACCATGAGATATAGAGGACGAAGTGTGGAAAAATAGAGAAGAGTATGCATTTCATTGGCAGCTCGCAATACAGATATATGCATACTTGGCAGTTCTTACGCGCTTAGTACCTGCATCAATATATCTAATTAGAAAATCACGATCTTAATTTAATAGGTCTTGTGACCCCACTAATTTTGAATGGATGAACACTGGAATAGATATTTTATTTATAAATAAAGAAATTTAAAAATATTAAAATTTGAAATAAATAAATGAATAAATAAGCGGTCTCGCTGATTTTAAGCGAACAAACTTTACTTGCAGTACAAAAATTCGAAATTCATTGAGTGATCATTGTCCATTCAAAGTCCAAGAATAGGCTAGGGTAATCTGGAGTTTCGCGAAAATGAAATCATGAAAAATTTTAACGTCATAAATAAAAAGAGGTTATATAAATTTGGTAAAAAAATTGAAATAAGTTTGTATACATAAATGAAGGAATTACTAAATATATTAAGATTTAAAATAAATAAAAAAACAAATAAATATATAAATAAATAAATAAATAGTTCCACAAATTTTAGGTTAATGAATTTTATCTATGAGCTTGAAATTCGTTAACGTTATGTTTTGGTGGTTGGAGTAAAAGGTGGGATAGAATTTTGAAAATCCTTATCATATGTTTGGGATTCACTAATATTAGGACTGGGTTTGGTTTAAGCTAGGCAGAGTATTAAGAAAATTAACCTATTAAAGAGGTGAGATAAATGCATATTGAAAATATGATTTATATTTAAAAGATCAAAATGCCCATGACGTGTCTTCAAATTTTCCTAGCATGTCACTTTAAAGGGTTAAGGGGGCTGATCAGGGAAGGTGGCAGTTGAAGGGCCAACACCGACCGCCATAACCCGGCAAGGTTGCTAGCAGTCTCAATGGTTGCCATAGGTTTTAAAAAAAAGAGTAAAAAAGAAAAACATAAAGAAGAGAGATGAGTTTGGGAATGTGGTGGCTAGGCTTCAGGCACCGCCATTCCAGTTGAGGTTGCTGATCACCTCGATTGGCGCGGAGTTGGTCGGCATCGTACCACCACAGTCTTGATTTCTGCTCTCTATTCTAGGCTCCTTTTATAAATATATAATTATGGGAGGCTCGATCGAGGTCGTCGGCGACCTCGTCGGACCGATAGTCACCAACGTCAGGCAACCACCACCCCCTTAGGTTTGTTTATCTCTTCTTCTCTTTTTTTTTCTCTAAAAAATTTCAGATTTAAAATAATTTTTTATTTAAAAAATTATTAGAAATTTTAAGAATAATTATTTATGGGCATATTTGTCATTCCCCTTTCATTATCTAATCCCAAACCTTGGTATGCCTAAAAGACTTTATTAGTATTTCATCCTACCCTAATCTCTATCCCTAACCCACCAACCACATGCAATAGGTCGACATAGTATTGTATTTTACCGAAAAAAAAATTGGACATCTTGCTGAAATATTTTTTTTTTTTTAAAAGTAAAGATAAAAGAGGGTGGGTTTAGGCCAGGGAAAACCACCCCAGTCGCTCTATATGCAATCAAAGAGAGAAAATTTACAATAAGAGAGTTTTATCATCTTAGGAAATTGATCTGACTCGAATTGAATTAGTTGGAATTTATTGAATTTCAAGTATCAGTGTGAAACAAAGACTTGATTTAAGTACAATTAGTTCAATACAAGCAGTACTTTGCAATTATGTGATAGAACATGTTTTGGGAAACGAATGCACACATATATTGTACTAGTAGGGTTATCAGTGCAATGCACGGGAAATAAATAAATAAAATTATGCACAGTATATATATATATATATATATGATGGAAAACACATATTACTTACTTCAAAGTTAAATTATATTTCAATTTAATACAATCATTATAAAATATCTGAAAATTTTGACAATTCAATATTTTTATTAAAAATACATTATGTATTTTTCGATCGACCCTTATTATGCCATTATATTGATACATTTTATCCATAATATTGTTTGATTATTTAAATTCTATAAGGAACCATCCCTATTTAAACACTTTATAAATTGACCTATAAGATTAAATTAAGAACCATTATATTAAATTACATTACATTATATTATATTATTATTTTATGATATTATTTTACATTATTATTACTTACTTACTTCATGATCAAAAAATATTTGTATTTATATTAATTTATTTGTATTTTAAAAAAAAAATAAAAAAGAAATTTAAGAGTATGCAAACAAACGTACTCTTTACAAGAATTTTTGAAATATTTTCGATATATATATATATATATATGAAAAATGATATCTCTGCGCACTTGGGCTGCACATATACGATATAACGCGTAGTAGAGTTTTATGCATCCATAGGACATGACCGATTGTCAAACGTCATATATAGTCCCCTTGATCTATGTAATCAACCTGCCGATGTCACATTTAGCACATAGTACCAAAAGTTAACTCATGGTTCCACACGTGACGACCTATCACTTGAATAAAATTAAGGAGAAAATATATGTGTCGGCCAATTGCATTTTCAGGTACATCTCTATGAATTCCTCCACCGTAACTTACACATATAGATTCTGGCCTAATATGCATGTCGCATTCCATACATATATACATGTAATTTTTTTTTTGTGAAAATGTACGAATTTTTTATATAGTTATATATATATATATATATATATATATATTCCGCCTACTAAATGCTCTTTCTCCGCAGTCCAGTGATTTCGAATTCGATTGGATGGTGGGGCTTCATTTTGTGGAAGAATTCAACCCCAAATGAGTGGCATCGACGGACAAGATGTAAGCCTGCCCATTATTACGCATGCCGATGTCTAACTACTTTTTTTCGCTGAATAATGTCTATGTCTAACTACTTTGATTTGGTCAAGATTGATGAGGAAATTAATTTGGTATCAATAGTGATTCGAGTTTTGTTGATGAAGAAAATTTACGTTGGAAGATTTTATCCTTTAATGGGCCGACTCGGTATGACTGGATTAATCGGAATCTGTTAAACTTCCGAATACCAATGAGTACCGAAAAAAGTGGAGATGACCATTTTGTTAGGCCAGCAGGCACATACCGTGGAATCAACCAGAAATTCAATCTACGACCTAATTCCAATTTTTTTCTTGTGTATTTTGGTATCTGGAAACTCATGGTCTCAACTAATTCGGTTTGGGTTGGATCGGTCCACTAATGGGTAAAGCTATCACAGCGTAGATTTTTTTTCCATTCACAATACTCGAATCCAGAATCTTATTTAAGGAGAATAAACGATAAACCCGAGTTGATCACTAAATTATAATTTAAAAATTGTTTTGTTATGGTTCTGCGACATTCTCCACACAAAGAAGATGCCTTTTCGTCTGAAAAGTATCTGTTGAATATGAGGTTTTAAAAATGTAATTTCATAGCTTCGCTGCAATGAGAACATAAACTAGAATTTTGGGAAGCTCGTTTATCGGAAAGTAGAGTAAATTACGGCGTAATGTCTCCCATTATAGCTTTACAACTCCCATTAGGGTGATTGATGAAGAGGAGGATACAACACCCACTTCCCGTACAGAACGAGGGCACCGATATTTTGCATGGTGATGGGAAGATTCTGGCTCTAAGCTAGGGTGGATTTTGATCATCGACGTGAAATTCCAACATAGTATCCCAACATTGACATTTCTAACTGCAGTAGATCCCTCGTCGGACCATCAATGGGTTGACGATATGGCTTATTTGGTTTACAAATGTGATTTTAAAATCACAACTTTAATCTAATTCTACCAACAACAAAACAAAATAACTCATACAAAGTTAAAGAGTGTGCCCCATTTATACAATTCTTTTTCCACAACAAAACAAAATAACTCATACAAAGTCAAAGGATGGGCTCCATTTATACTATTCTTTTTCAAAATTAAAATATAATTTTAAAATTTTATTTTGAAACCAAATGCAGCATCAAATTCCAATCGGGTTCTTTCGGGCTGATATTCATATATGAACTTCTAGGTGCGGGTAACTGATAAAAAATTCAAGCCGATCGAATTAAAAATCCTGGCTGAGTCTGGGTTTATTATATCATTACTTATAGCCCAGAAAAACCTGTGTACTACATATAGACAGGACTCGCTACCTGCCTAGCTGGCCCATACAAATCTAAGGAAATTCTCTATGCCATTCCCTTCTATTCTGATCACTTACCAAATATGACACTCTAATCTGATGGTTATCGTCTAAATATAGATGTTTTTGCATCGAATAGCGAATTTCAAACCATTTGAATATGTACTAACTCCATGGGCCTCCTTTTCTCTTTGTTACCGGGAAAAAAAAATTCAATTTGAACATGTGAATAGAAGCAGTTGATCAATGAAAATATACTTCATTCGTATTTTGAGAGTTAAATGCACTTTGCCTCCCAACTTTTGAGATCAGTTTGGGTTTACCTCATGATTTTCAAATTTTTGCAGAGTCCCTCTCAGTCTTACGGAAAATAAGCAAGGTGTCACCTCAACCAAACTCATATCAATAGTCCGGCCAAAATATGACACATGTCATATTAAAATGGATAAAATTGTTAATTGATTACCTGCAACTTAAAGGGGGGGAAAAAAAAGAACACTTGAATTTGGGAATTAGGGAACGATCTTCCTCCACGGGCTGCCTTGCTCAATCTGCTGACAGTATTCGGAGGATGAAAAATTCTCGAGCTGTCAATACCCGAGGAAGAACTTGCAACTCTTCATACATCTGCAGTGAGAGGGGCAAACGTTTAATGAGACATATCTTCTCCGAAAAGAATTATAATCCCTTGTCGACGACTTCAATAACCAATTAGAAGTTACAAGGAACCATAGTGACTCCCTAGCATCGGAGATGATATCACCCCAAAAAAAAATGTACTAGTTGTTTTTATCATCAGCGCATTATTGTTTCTCAGGTTGTCCTTTGGGAGGTCCGAGCTTTCACCCTAGTATTTCGACGCGTCCCAAAATGTGTGTCTATATATGTACATATAGGACGTTTAATGAGTTATCGACCATCTAACTAAAAATAGTGGTCAATATATTGGAAAACCTTCATAGATTGATATTCTAGCAGGAGGATATTCGAGCATGCGCTCGTTACAAGGCCGATCCAACTAGTAAAAGCAAAGAAACAGACCAATCCCAATATTACTTTCATTAAGAAGTGTACATAATCCCATTCTCGAAGAAGTATTAGAGGGATCAAAAGGATCAACCATTTTATTCTCCGCGCATGCATGCATGCTTCTCGTTGTACTACTATTACAACCATTGATCATGTCGTAGAACGTCTGATCTCCTCAGAAACAGCTTCACTTGACTCTGCAAAATGTAAAGCAAAATAGAAATTCATGTTTATCCAACTACGTGACAATCATATAATTGTACGTGCATGAATATATATTAATAGGCCCGGACCTAGGACCGACAAGCCTCCCCCCTCTCGTCGGGTCTGGGCCCTTCTCCATGTCTAGGCCAGCCGGGTATGGGCTTGAGGACCACCCCTCCAATCTCTTCAAGTTTGGGCCCAACTAGCCTCCCCCCTTCTCGCGGGGTCTGGGTCGCTATGTCAAGGCATGATGAGCCTCCCCTCTTCTTGCTGGGTCTGAGCTCGCCGGTCTGGGCCCGTCGGGTCTAGGTCCGACGAGCCTCCATTGTTCTCGTCGGGTCTAGGATCTTTTCGCTGGGTGTCTAGGCTTGACTAGTCTCCCCCTTCTCGCCGAGTCTGGGCTCAACAGGTCTAGGCTCGCCGGTTGGGTCTAGGTCCGACGAGCCTCCATTGTTCTCGTCGGGTCTGGGAACTTTTCGCTGGGTGTCTAGGCCTGACTAGCCTCCCCCTTCTCGCCGAGTCTGGGCTTGACAGGTCTAGCCAGGTCTGGGCCGGCCGAGTCGAGGCCCAAGGAGCCTCGCCCTTTCTCGCAAGGTTTCAGCCCGCAGGGTCTAGGCCCAACTAGTATCTCCCCTTCTCACTTCGTCCGGACTCAACGAGCCTCCCCCCTTCTAGTCGGGTTTGGGCCTGACGAGCCTCACCTTTCTCGCCGACTCTAGGCCCACTAGGTCTAAGCCTGCCGGGTCTAAGCCTGCCGGGTCTAAGCCCTGCGAGCCTCACCTTGAAAGTTTATTTACTTGTGCGTATAAATGTTGGTAGAAAATAGAGAAATATATTAAATAACAATCGTGCATTGAGAACATCCGAGATGGGAAATTTTACTTTTCACGAACCCGACCATTCATGAACGTACTCTCATGGCTATTGGATCAATGCGGAAACCATGATCGAACAACCATGAGGGATTCATGGGACTGGAAAAATCCCCCATTTAGAGATCGATCATTCAAAAATCTGGTTGTCTTTTTGAGTAATGAATTTAATCCATTTAATATGCATCTCAAAGGCGAAATAGAAAGTAGTTAGGTTTAATTAGGTTCCCTCTCTATCTAATCTAATACATTGAAAACAAGTCTATAACCAACAAGAGCATACCGATAAGTGTGGTACAATTCCCCATGTATTTTGTTTCGAAAAAGGAGAGATGAAGACTCAATTTCAGTTTACCATTAGGGAAAAAAAACTGTTACCTTAGGTTAATCGATTTTTATAGATCCATTCCATCTCATTCATATACATCAATTCACATGTGAAGCGTATGTGATTTGGAACCCAAAAACGAATGCTGAAATACAATTAACTATTTAAAGTTATATATAAATATATATCCCCAAAGGACGGGGAATTAATTAATAATATAATTCTTGGAAAGAAATGTTGTTACAATTTTTAGCAAACAATGTTAAATGTAGGAGGGTGGCCGAGGTCGCACATTGCATGGGTGCATGGAGGGAACTGAATATAGCAGTTAGGTTTTTCTTCCAACTAATTTGATTCGATCAAGACCGATAACGAATTAATGTTTGCTTCAATAGTCCTATGAGTTGTTTTTACTATACTGACCACGTGCTAATATTTGCGATTGGTCAAGCTAAAGGAAAACAATAGAAAAAAGTTAGGCATAGACATGAAAGAAAGTAACTAGTGTTTGTTAGGCCAGCAGGTATGTGCCATGGAAATAGTCATTCAGGAATTCAATTCCACGACTTAATGATAATTTGAACATTATTTTTATGGTTCTGCGGCATTCATCCATACAAGGAAAATGCATCATGTATCCGGTCAATACGAGGTTTTAAAATGACATGAGAGTATAGCGCAATGACGCATACACTCGGCTGGTAATCAAGAGATTTCATGTTTGTTACTCGTAATAAGACTATTCATGTTCCTTTATTAATTTTTAGAATTTCTATTTTATTATAGTAGATTTCTTTATAAACAAAAAAAAAGAGTGGTTTAAAAAAAAAGTATTTTCTTAGCATCCTATAAGGAGAAGAATATTAGTAATCTTAAAAGTTCCATCATTTGAAATTATTGGAGCAATATTCCCATAATTAAACCAAAAAAAAAAAAAGAACGTGAGTTCAACCAGTTTAAAAATTACATCTTTGCGTCTCCCACTATAGGCTGAATGGGCAGAAGGATGTAACACCACTTTTCCATACTGTATAACGGCACCGACATATTGTATGGTGATGGGAAAGATTCTGGGTCTAGGGTAGATTTCGATCATCGATGTGAAATTCCAACGAAATTTCACCTCAAGCTTGCTTATAATTAGTATGCAATATTCACAGTGCTAACCTCGGTAAATCCATTGACGTCCCATCAATTGAGCTGAAGATAACTCGCGTTCCTACTGACTGCTGAATCTATTTGAATTTTGCACAAGCCGACTAGAAAACCTAGGCGGAGTCAGGGTTTATATCATGATTTAGCCCAAATACAACCTCGATCCAGATGGCCTGCGTGTACTATATATATTTACCGTACTCACTACCTTCTTAGCTGGCACATATATAAAACAAATCTCATGAAACTCTCCGTCCATGCCACTTGATTTCCGCAATGCCAAACATGACATTATAATTTATCTGAAGTTATTTTCTGTATATTGAAGCTTTCGCATCTATTTCAGATCGACAGTTTCAAACAATTTGATGAACAAATGAATACATATTGCATGTATTCATCAAGATCCTCATCTTATATATATAGTAACCCCACTTAATAGTCATTGCTTTATTAAATTCATTACCGTCATCAGCATCATCAGCGCATTATTGTTTCTCAGGTTGTCCTTTGAGAGGACCTTGCTTTTTCATCCAATGTCCCAATGTGTGCGTGTGTATATATATACATATAGGACATTCAATGAGTTACTTAATCATCAATCATCGAAATGGAAGGAGTGATCAATAATATAGGAAACTTTCATAGATTAATATATACTAGGAGGATAGTCAAGTACGTGCTCGTTACAAGGCCATCCCAACTAGTAAAAGCAACGAAAAAGGGCCAACCCCAATATTACTTCCATCAAGAAGTGTACTAATCCCATTCCTGAAGACGTATTAAAGGGATCAAAAGGATTGAACACGTACAAAGACGTGGTCTCCTATGCCCATTTTATTGTCCATGCATGCATGTTCTCATACTACTACTATCGATCATGTCGTCGAAGGTCTGGTCTCCCTCACAAACCGCTTCACTTGACACTGCAAAATGTAAAGCAAAAGAGAAATCCAATGGTTACTGTGTTGATGATCAGTTAATTACACAGTCTGATTATGCCACGTACGAGATAATCATATCTAATGTACGTGTGAGGCATATATTAATGGTACGTACTTTTTGCAGTCGGTGGTAGGGCTGATCTTGTAGGGAATGTTAGCCCCGCATTTCCCTGGGAGGCCGGTGGCAAGGGCGGGGTTGATGCCGGGCATCCCGCTGGCTGCAGCCTTCATGCACTGGCAGGCGGCCTGCCGGTCGGCGGTGGTCTTGGCGGAGGCAACAAGACTCTTGATGCCACTGCAGCATGCAGCAGGGACCGCGCCACCACCGTTCCTGAGGTAGGGGATGCAAGGGGCGAGGCTGCCAGTCACCTGGGAGCAGGTCAAGGCCGCCTCCGCCGCGGGGGAAGCGACCACCATGAAGGCGATCAACAGAGAAGCAAGCTTGAGGAAGGAAGACATTTTTCGTTCTTTCAGTAGATATATTTTTTTTTCTCAGATGGATATATGATGATTAGGGTTCCTTCGTGAGTTGTGAAGTGGTGATTCGAAGGGGAGAGGATGGAGGGGTTTATATAGGGAAGGGGGAGATATACGAAGACAACGGACAAGTTGGGCAGTTGGGCTGATTCATGGCCATAGTAAATTTTGTGCTTCTTCGTTTGTAATTTTTAGGTTTTCATTGATGGGGCCCGCCTTTGAATATTTTCTGTAGTACAAAAATGAAACTAAAGCAGAGAAAATAGGAATAACAAAGGACAAAGTTGGTGCAATTTAATTAGCCAGCATCGTTAGTTGAGCAGTAAACAACATCAAAATCTCGTAAGGATAATGATACAAAGTTAAATTCCAAGAAGCGTACTTATTGAGAGAAAAATGATCTTAAATGTTGCATTCCTGGAATTTGCGAAAGTAATTGTTTCAGAATTATATATCACAAAAAAAAATCATGTAATTTGTTGATCGTAGTTTATAGTTCTCGCATGCCAGCCATTCATGATGGAGCGACCCAGAAAATGTCTGTGGTTGCTCCAAATGCGGAGGGATATGCTTTTGCACACTTTACACAATGATTGAACCAGCACAAAATTAACCTGATTTACCATTTGGATCTTCATAATATTGTCAGCATTTAGTGTTTAATAATCTATACATGCATTGACATAACGGCTCCGGGCCCTAGTCTACCCAGAAAAAGAAAAAAATCTATACATGCAACAATTCGAAAAAATAAATAATTCTTAAAAAGAAAAAAAGAGCAGAGGGAGAGAAGAACCTGAGGTATATATATATACCACCACAAAGGTTGACCATGCAATGCACGGCAAAACAAACAAATAAAATCATGCACAGTATATACATGATAAAAAAACATATATTATTTACTTCATAGTTAAATTCTACTTCAATTTAATACAATCATTATAAAATATCTGAACATTTTGACAATTCAATATCCTTAATAAAAATACATGATGTATTCTTCCACCGATCCTTGTTATACCATTATATTGATGCATTTTATCCATAATATTATTGGCTTATTCAAGTTTCATAAGGTACAATCCCTATTTAAATATTTTATAAATCGCCTATAAGATTGAATTAAGAATAATTAAATTAAAGTATTATTTTATGATATTATTTTATATTATTCTTATTATTTATTTCATGGTTAAGTAATGTCTATATTTACATTAATTTATTCGTATTCTTTAATAAATAAAAGAGAAATTCGAGAGCATGAAAAATGAACGTATTTTACGCGGCAACTTTCGAAATCTTTCCCGTTTATATATATATAAATAGATATATAGATATGCTGTCCTAACAAAGAGGCATCATTTCGTTTTATTGGGGAGCGATATAAGTATAACTCCGTCTCCATTTTTCTGTTGTCGGTGGAAATTTGCTCACTTTCACATATGATGGGGCATCCAAATCTTTTCAAGTTCAGGGTACGCAAATGCCTCAATGAGATCCGCATTTTATAAATAGGACAGCGACACCCTCTATTTACTAACATTAACATTTCTTATAAGTTTTTTAGTGGAATGACACTATCTATAAAATTTCATAAGACATTATTATACCTTGCATGAGGGGAAGTCAGTGTTCATTTTCGGAACTTATGAGGGTATCTGCATCGTCAAAATTGGAGGTATCACTGTCTTATTTTCAAAATAAGGGATGTCAATGTTCTGTAACGTAACTATAGATAGTATTTATGAAATTTATCCTAATAATTTATTTATTTCCGTGTATAAATGTTGGTAAAAAGAGAAATGTATAAAAAGAATCATGCATTGACAACATCTAAGAAGGTCAAATGTCTAGTACAATGAAAGAAAAATCCTAAATAACTAATATATGAGTACGGGTAGTCTCATTAAATATCGAATCTGCGATTTTTAAGTCAACAAACGAGGTTTACAACACTGCCTACATCCTCTTTGATGGAAATTTTGTTGTTCATTAATTCGTGAACCTTCTCTTGGATCAATATGGAAACCATGATCAAACGACAATGGGGTATTCATGAACGGTCAAGAAATCAAGGATTGGTCCAGAAGAGATCCATCGTTCGAAAATCTGTCTTTTCAAATGAATATAATCAATAGGCGAAATAGAAAGTAGTTAGGTATAGGTTCCTTCTCTATCTAACATGGTAACGGCTCTTTAAGTCTTAGACAATACATTAATACCAAGTCCGTAACCAACAAGAGAATACACAGATATTGTGGTACAATCTCCCATGTATTTTGTTCCAAGAAAGGAGAGATGAAGACTCAATTTCAATTTACCCTTACAAAAGAAAAATAAATAAATAAATAAATATATATATATATATATATATTATTTTCAATTCTTTGTAACAAATTTCAAACTTGAAAACTCAGGTTGGATCGGTCCTATACCTTATAGATCAGTGCCATCTCTTTTATAAAAGTTCATAAATCAATTTTCCTGTGATTACTAGAGAAGCATATGTTATTTGGAACCTAAAAACGAACGTTGAAAATGCTGTTTTAATTTTTCAGCAAACAATGTTAAATGTGGGAGGGTGCCCGAGGTCGTACATTGCATGGGAACACGGAGGGGAACTGATATAGTTATTTTTTTTTCTTTTTCGATTACCAAAATATATATATATATATATATGAGCTTAAAAGAGATAAAATGGGGGTAAAGAAAATAGAAGAGGCACTGATAATTGTATTGGTGAACATCAAATTCAAAATTTGTAGATTTCAATTTGGGGCGATGCTGTTACATCAGACCTCATTTTTTCTTGATATAGTTGAAGTTAACATGAGCAAGACACGTGCAGTTTGGTATATGGGCAAGAGAAATTGGTACGTTTCCTCTCATGTCGGTTACTTAAATTACCAATTTATTGATGCATCTAAAGTAGTTGTATTGGTGACAGAGACACCTCATCTCTCGTTTCCTTTCTTCCATAATTCATGAAGAGAATTCACAGAAATTTATGATGTTATTGGTCAGATTAAAGAGAGAAAAAGAAGAGGGTGGGAAAAAAGATCGAATTCTCTATATTATCCTCTCTCTCTTTTTTTTTTTCTCTTTTTAATTATTGGAAGGGAAAATTATACGGTGCTGGGATGGGAGGCATGTCGCACGTCCCAATGTCGAAAACGAGAGAGATATCGGAAGATCTGATGGTGCTGGAATGCGTGGCACATTTTAATCAGAGCATCATATACGCTTGGTTTGGAAGTAGTGTTATTTAGGAGATAATAATTAAAAATTACTAATATTAAATATAATATTTAAAATATAAAATAAGCGGAAGTAATTTTTTATAATCAATTATTAACTTGCTAAAAAATCACATTTACAATCGCTAAAAAATAAAAAAATATAATTGTAACATTTAATCAATATTGCTTTTTTTATAAATAGTAAAAAAAAAAATTCGACCTCTTACCTCACTCTCGAACAAAACAAACAAAACAATATTTACTCTATGGCTATTCAAAATTAAAGAAAAATAAAGAAATGAACGAACACCGACCACCACTGCCCCCTTCTCCCTCTGCCCTTTCTCTCTCTTTAAGGAGGGGATGGGGGATGATTTGGGGTCGGAGGAGGCCCGACAACGACCATCTCCAGTTCAAGTTGCAGGCAAGCTTTGATCCAGGTTGAGGCAGTGGTCACCGACGTTCGGCACCACTCCCTCTCCATGTTCTTCTTTTCTTGGACGACAGACTTCGTAAATTTGAAACAAAAATGGGGCAATATTATCATCCTGCATAAGATTTTATTCCACATTCGCATTAATCTCACCCCAGATTAGGATTAGCTCTTTATTAAATATATTTGATCTTCCTACCGATAAATTATATTTGATCTAATCGAAATCCCGGTCCCAATCTTGCTGTTACCAAAAATGAGTCTTAGAATTACCGAATCCACATCGTCTCTTTCATTTTAGCTAAAACATATCCTAAAGGAAGATGGAGAAAGAAGAGCAAGTTTTGCCATTGGGAACATTCAACAAAGAAAGCCATTGACAGGGTCCAATTGGGCATGCCCAGCTAAGTAAAACCATTGATTGATCGAGAAAAGGTCCAACGCCCACAGTGATGCTTTTGGAACCCATCTGTTATTAATGTACCAATCCAAATCAGATCAGATTGGTATTAAAAGTGACTCAGTTTAGCGGTATAGGTCGCAATTCAGATTCTCGTATTCAGCATTAAGCAACTGACTCGGTAAATTTCCGGGGACAAGATGGTAACAAGACATGCCTCGAGACGTCTTGATGGTATGTAGCATTACCGGAACCTTCCATCTGATCTGCATTGTGAAACTGTTGTGCGTAGTAATAGGGGAGGTTTTGATAACTGTCGGCAGCTGGGAAGGGGGCATCAATCTGAAAAGATAGCTTATGGCTATTAGGTATGGGAGCCAACCTTACCATGGATCAGTTGAACCCGACATAATGTTCGAGCTCGAAGATCCAAGTCGTTCAGAAAAGAAATGACTACTCCAGTGCGATATTGCTGGCCCCCGGTCTCCTGAGAACTTTGCCACTTCCCATCTCATCCCTCAACCTCTCCACAGCATCCCACCTCCCTGCATCAGCATACATATTTGACAAGAGAACATAGTCCCCATCCCGAAGGGTCCCGAGCTTGGCAAGCTGTCGGAACGATAGTTCACCCAATTCCACATTTCCATGAGTCCTACAAGCCCCTAGAAGTGTCCTCCAGATCACACAGTTTGCCTCAAACGGCATGCACCTTATCACCCCATAGGCCTCATCCAACAAGCCCAGTCTGCTGTAGAGGTCCACCATGCACCCGTAGTGCTTCATATCTGGCTTGATGAGGTAGCCCTCGGTCATGAGGGCGAAGAGCCAGCGACCCTCCTCGACCAGCCCTTTGTGGCTGCACGCAGTCAGGACCCCAGTGAACGTGACCCCATTGGGCCTTACGTCGTCCCGCTTCCTTGTCGTCATCTCATGAAACAGCTTGAGGGCTTCCTGAGAGTGCCCATGGACTGCTAACCCGATGATCATTGCATTCCAGCAGCTGGCGGGTTTCATCTCCAAGTTATCGAATACTCTCCTAGCGCAGGTCAACTCTCCGCACTTTGCGTACATATCCACCAGCGCAATCCCAATGTAGTCCTCAATCTTTTGCCCCTTTTCCTTCAGCAACTCATGGATCCTCTTGCCCATGTCCAAAGCCCCCGTCTCGGCACATGCGCCGAGGACAGATGTAAGTGTAATCTCCGTTGCTTTGACCCCGACATCTGTCATCTCATTGAAAAGCCTCAATGCCTCGGCATAGTCCTTTACTTGGGCATACCCTGAAATTATCGAGTTCCACGAGACCGTGTCCCTCTCGGGCATTTCATTAAACACCCTCTCAGCGGCTTTCACATTGCCCAGCCTCACGTACCTAGCTATCAAGGTATTCCATGAAACCACATTCTTCCTTGGCATCAAGTCCAGAAGCTCATCTGCCGCTGCAAAATCACCGACCTGATCAAATGCCAAAATCATGATATTCCATGAAGCTACAGTCCTATCAGTCATTTCATCGAACAACCAGCGGGCACTGCCCATCAACCCGCACTCTGAATACATATGCAGTAGAGAGTTCTGGATATGTAGGTCCGAATCCAACCCCACCACGAAAACCCGGCAGTGGACCTCTCCCACCTTGCGGGAGACCCTCATCTCCCCACCGCTCACGTCATCCTTCCCACACCAGAGCATTCTCCCACAAGCCTTGAGCACGAAATTGTAGGAGAACTTATCGCACTCCAAGCCCGAGCTCAGCATTCGGTTGTAGATGGCGATAGCTCTGACGGGAAAGGCGCTCCTCGAGTAGGCCCTCATCATGGTGTTGCAGATGAAGGTATTGTCCCCCGGCGTTTGCTCGAAGATGGACTGTGCGAAGAAGAGGCTGCCCAGTGAGGAAAGCGCGGAGAAGACGATGAGCTTGGAGGCTATGAGGGGATCCGAGAAGAGGGACTGCTTGGTGACAGAGGCTAGGGCTTGCTCCACTTGCTTCAGGGACTGGAGGTTGCAGACCAAGCGGAGGACCACAGCTCTCGAGGACGACGACATGGGCATCTTCCTCCATAGCTGAGGAGCTCAACTCATTGACCCTGACGCAGGCAGGAGATTCATTAGAGGATTTTCACCAAAATTCGTTTTTGGTCCTCGGACTTTAACAACTTTCATTTTAGTCCGTATTCTCTCACACTCTCTCTTGACGGTGCAGCGAGACGATTATATACCGTCCCGTCAAAATTCAAACATTTCCTGAAGAGCCTGGCATGGACACTATACCAGACGGGGCTCCTCATAATCGTGACTAAATCACCATTTGGACTCGCATAAGTTTAACAATGTGAATGCTGTAAAGCAAAAGGGGTAATATCGACAGTGATCAAAGAAACTATAGGCAGAAAAATTCAGATTAATATATATCCCATCTTTACAAGATTGCCGAGAACATGTCCATTTCCTTTTCCCTACCATTCCTATATCAAAAGCATTCTTCACTGATCCATTCTATTCCCACCTGCGGCCAGTTGATGTCCGGCCAACCAAACTCCCTACAGTAATTACATGTGCCACTGGATGCCATAATGCCCGGCATTCTACCAAAAAGATGCTATGTAGAAATCCTTGCCCTTTTCCAATCATTGAGAGTGCCTAGTCCTCCTAGCAGCAAAAAGTTGGCGAAGAAAAGAAAACTTCCCTTTCACCGGGGCTGAAGACAGGGTCAGGGTGCGGTTACTTGTAGTTGCTGAGTTGTTGGAGTCGGGGTCTGATATTGAGTGGGAAGGAGGAGGGAGAGTGAAGAGAAATGTGTTGAGCATACGTATGACCTGACTGAAGCTTGGCCTCATGTTCGGGTCCTCAACCCAACATGACTGTACGATAAATGCAAGATCGGGAAATACATCTTCTGGAAGACTCGGCCTCTCTTGCTGTAATTTTACAGAGCAAAAAACCAAAAAATTCAGCAAACATGATTCTCGGGTCAGCAAACGTCCAAATTAAACCAAACATCAATTTCTAATTGCGACTTCACAGACTCATGCGGCAAAGAGTACAATGTTTTTAAATAGCTTAGAGCAGTTACATGTAGCAGTACATCAGTTTTTTCTTCCCCCTTTTGGATGAGAAAAAAGAAGAAATTGCCATCTGCTATTGTATCCACCTCCTAATAACTACATTGTGAAAGCAACAATTGCTCCGCTTGCTTGAGTGCTACGTACACGAATTTGTTAATTGAAATTCACTGTTGTTCTTCCGTTGTCGATGTGAAAGATATTACTCACCTTAAAAGCAGCAGCATAAGCAGCCTGCAAATTAGACATGCCCTCAAATGGCATGCGGTTGGTTAATAATTCCCACAGTACAATCCCAAAGCTATATACATCGACCTTGTTGTTATAATGCTTCTTCTCTCCTTGTCGCAACGTCACTGTGCTGTACAACTGCAGAAGCAGTGTTGAAGGATAAATATGGCATTGATCAACTGACTAGTACTATCGGCTTCAGCTTGTCCTTTCAGAAGGCCAGTCACCATTCCAAAACTTAATAGTTTCCACAGTTATCAAGAGATGCCACGCTTCCTATTAAACTTCTTTCTCATTTCTCTCTGGATAACAAATAGTCATCTTCAAAGCAAAATAAAGTAAGTTACTAACATATACAGACCTCAGGAGCCATCCAGCGGTACGTCCCGGTTTCTGCAGTCATCATCTCAGTGACAGATTCTTCTCTTGCAAGACCAAAATCGGCGAGCTTTACAGACCTCTGGTTTGCTGTAAGTAGCAGGTTATCTGCAATCATAATAATTTTTAAGTAGAAATACCAACACAAACATGAATAATAAGGCACATGCAAGTCAAAACAAATGAAAAGTGTTCTTGGCTACACCTCAAACAGAAGAAATGGAGCATCTTTCCCATACGAGGATTGACCAATCTAATCGTCCTTTTTGCAATTCCTCCTCTCTCTTCATACTATTTTTAATTTAGCCTTTCTTTAAAGTTCATATCTCAGAACCGCTAGAAGAATTCCCTTAACTGGAACTCAAAATTATTTTACTTAAAAAAAAAAAAGGCATAGTATAACTACAGCACCGAATGATCACCATTGCAAACCGTGATTTTCCACACTCTTAACTTATCAAAGTGAAAATAGAGATTTTCTAAATGGTAACTCTAAACGGTCCTGAAAAAACATAACTTAACTGAATAAACTTGAATAAAACATTTCACTATGTGAATGGGGAAATAATCTTTACGCAGCAAAAAACTAACAATAAATCTTTGGGCATCTTAGGAACCAAAATCAACCAAAGTACCTGGTTTAAGATCTCTATGTATGATTCCATGGGCATGTAGACATTCCATTGCACGGGCTATATCAAGAGCGAATTTTATCGCAACATGAAGATCCAACAATTTAGGACGTATTCCAACCAGATATTTCCGAAGAGACATTCCAGGTAGCAATTCCGTGACAATTACCATTAGAGGGTCTTTACAAGCTCCAATGAACTACAAGATAGATAGAGCACAAGAAGCACAAAATTCTATCAGATTGACTGTGATGGTAAAAGAAAATGCCAGGTAGTAGACTAATCAAAGGAACTGCTTATAGTTGATACACAATCACAGCTAGTTAAAGCCTCATGAGATAATTCGTTGAGAATACTCACTTCATGACACTCTGTTAAAAATCCTCACCTTGACAAGGTTCTCATGTTTTACTCGTGACATCATATTGACTTCCCGAGCGAACCGGCTTTCAAGTGCAGCTTTTTCTTCTGGCGTGCTCCCAGGATTAAGAACCTTTACGGCAACAATTTGATCTCCATATCTGGAAAGATGTCAGTATATACCTATTCAACTAATACACCCGCTGCTAAAGAAACACTTTGGGTAACTAACCCAACAGTTGATTACACTAGAAGCACAAACAGTAAAAACTAGTCACATTTAAATCTAGTCTAGGAGAAAACCAACTCATTAATCAATAGTATAAAAAAAGAATCCGTGTGATACACGTGAATGTCCCAACAGATCTCTCACAAGTCTGTCGTATGCTTACCACTCAAAACTTGAAGGCAGGAAAATTGCATAAAAATCAATTAATTACTTTAGAAAACAATAATGACCAAAGCATGGTCATCAGATTCCCGAGCATACTGAATAACAGCGCTGTGCATTGCAATTAAGATCATAAAATAACCAAAAAAATACTCTTCGACATAGTATACTAAAAGGATCTTAAAGGACTTTCTTTTTTTGGTCCATATATCTAAAATGGATCCAATTGACAGACACGGTAATACCAATACATCAAGACCATAATTTATTACACGCACAAAGAGATTCCACTCACCTCCCTTCGTAAACTCTACCATGAGCTCCTTCGCCAATCTTCGACCTGATAAGCAGCAACTTCGGGTCAACCAGCAGATTATCATCGATAGACAACTGTGGAGAGGAAATCGACCCGTTCTGGGACACCGATTTCGGCTCGGAGTCGACAGACTTCCTCAGAACCGAGTGTTGCTCAAACTCGCTCTCCCGTCCTTCTCTGCTATTATTGTAGCTGCAACTCATGTTGCAACCCTACCACCCCTTACCAAATCAGATAATGCCCGAGTTCCTCATCTCAAACTCAACCCTGCCCCTATAAACAACCGATCAAATCCAATCAACCCCACATTAAGCAAGCCCTCTCCCCGATGGAACAGCACTCCAATTTTCCTTCACTCTGGAGTGCCTCTGCCACCAAATTCACCCTTCAGCGCCCCAAAAACAGAGCTTTATCATCGGGAGCTCTTCCGGGCAACTTTCCTTAATTTCCCAGAAAAGGGGGGTTGGGAGGGGTGAAGACAACCCTTTACTTTTCCCGGTCAAACGAACTGGGGATTTGAGCGTCGGAGGGTTTTGCTTGACCTCGAAGCCTCTTCTTCCTCGCATTCATCAAAAGAAACCCTAGTGGCTGCGAACATGATACGCCTAAAGGGAAGCTCGGAGATCATGTTTTCCCGAGAAAGTTCTCAGAGGTATTATTAAATCAAATCCCCCCCAAAAAAAAAAGGAAAAAAAAATAAAAGCTAAAGAAAACGAGAGATTGACATCACCATCCACTTCAAGCTCCTCTGCACCGAGATGGAAAACTATAGAGAATTCGGAAGCCCTCCTTAAACCTAATTTTTGACTATCTTAATCTCTTCTGCAACTTTTTGGGCAGCCAATGGGATGTCGTGTCGTTCCGATGAAGATATTCCCCTTCCTGTCTTCCTGTCTATCTGCTTCCCTGAGCTGAGCTGATCTTATCAATTTCATACATTCGTTGCCGGTCGCCTTCTATTCCCTCCTTTTTTCAGTTTGGTCACTGTAGTTTTTCCTTCTTAATTCACCTCCTAAACTTTGGCACTTGTCCCAATATGTATTTTTTCTGGTGGTATTGAAATTTTTGTCCGGGTAGCCTGAATTGCTCACCGCATAATGCTATGCCTTCTTCTAGAACTGCAACTTATTGATACGTACTTTTTTACGAGATTTTTGTTTCAATTCTCAATCGATTTGTTAGTTTCTTAATTTACTGTTGATGTATTGGACTTTCAGACCCATCTGATAGAATGTTTCATATACTAATATTAACATTGCGAACTCGTTCCTATGAATATGAAATTTAATATGTCTCGATTAATGTATCATTCTCTTTAAATCTTATATCTTGTTTACCTTTATATACCTCGACATGAGAGGTCACATGATATGATACTCACATTGAGTAATGTAAAATGGAAAATCTAGCACGATGTACTGTATTAAATTTGCGCACTTGTAGTAATTCAAGCATCTTTATTATTATTATTTCCTAATTATGTTCTTCGCCGGTATTTAGTAGGATGTGACATTTATTATAGTAAAAGGTGAAGAGTCTAATTGAACTTGGAGGGAATTTCAGGGCCAAATTGAAATTTCCTCTTTTTTGAACAGCGTGAAAGTGAACAGCGTGAAAGAAATACAGGAAAGAAATCAAAGGGAAAATAAGAGGGAGGGGAGAGAGAGTGGACAAAAGGTACTTCAGGAATGATGGAACGACACGTGGATGTCACAGAGTGACATGGTCTATCTGAGTGTGGGCGTTTCTCTTTCTATTGGAAACGGCCTAGGAAACGAAACCCCACGTGCGAGACTCCCGCCTCGGCTCGGCTCGGCTCGGCTCGGCTCGGCGCCCCTCTCAGTGTCGGTCGGGGGCCGAGTCTGGCTTGCCCGTTTCTTTGACCATTATTTTCAACACGTGCATTTCATGGATGGCGAGGAGATCTTGTTGCCTTTGGAAATTGGAAACCCGACAAAATTCCAAATTTGGCCTTTCAATGGTATCCCCCAAAGCTTTCCTTTGGACGAAGGGTCGGGGTCGGGGACGGTCCCCCATTATCATTTTCGAGCATTATCTTTTCCTTTTTTTCAAAATATTATCGACATCCTATTAGAATGATTGCTTGTTATACGATATTACTCGAGGTAAAGTGTGAGAAACCTACGAGTATTCATGTCTCGTGAATAATAGTTTGCACCTGTGCATCGCACGAATAGCACAAAATGACAAGCTGACTAGCAAAGCCTTCCGCGGCGGCTACAAATAGGGAAAACAATTATGTGTTTGTTCAATATCGCAACAACATGCGATCATATGTCCTTGTACAAATTTATACTAATTTATAATGTCATAAATTCTCTACTTATGATTTCATTATTAGTTTTCAAAAATACCCATATAATTTGTTAATTATTCTGTTAATAGAATTAGAATACATAGGACAACTTGCGAAGTGTGAATACTAATTCCAAAAACTATATTTCTTATATGCAATGAATTGCTAAATAATAACCCCTTTAATTATATCGTTCCTTTCCTTAAGAATTGTATTATTATTTTTCGACAACGTCAGCCGATAATAATAACAATAATAATAATAGAAGTATGTGTAATTCTGCGTATAACGTGGGTATGAACTCTAATTGGACTGGAAGAGAGACCATGTATACGTGGACACATGAATTACATGAGTATGGAGAATATAATATGGGTATCATATAACAATATTATATCGTTTTCGACGACTTGCAAATGGAGTCAACAATGTATGGGACAAAATTGGAACATATATATATATATATAAATAATATATATATTCTCTAAAATTTCAGCAGATAAGGTGGAAACAAACAGGGGTTCTTTTCTACATATGGGATAAATTAACTGCGTTGACTTTTCAAACTTTGAAGATGTTCAATTGAATATATATAATAATGAATTTAGGCATGCGTCCCGCGTCAAATATTCACTTAATACTCTAACGGCATAATATATGCTTGTAAAAAGATATATAAATTAATGGCTCACAAGATGTTCATGAATTCAAAATCAAGAAAACTTTTTTAAAAAATATATATATTATAAATAAATTAATAGTATATCATTTTGAATGGATTTGTGACCATTTCTAGTCAGAAATCTATTCTTACTTTAAGTTACGAATAGATATAATAAAAAAATAGTTAATAATATCTATGAATGTTGGTGATCCAAAAAAGTAAAAAAATTGCCCTTCTTATTATTTCATGTTTGATGTGTTCGTCAGAGTTAATAAATATGAGATAGAGCATACTATGCAGTTTTTATAGTGAAAAATTATAAAAAAGTGCCTTGAAATCGAAAAGTCGCGAGCAAGAATATGTATAAGTTAATTTTTCCATTAAAACGAATAAAAGAATGCCATGCTATTGAAAAGATATTATGGAATTAATATTATTTGAGAAAAATGTAAAATAGTAATATTATTAATTTGCCAATGGCAAAAAGGAAAAAAAAGTTAATGAAATACTTTGGGAAGGGTCATACTTTAGAATAAATATACAAAATTTAAGTCGGTTGAAACAATATAAGATAGAACATGTGAGGCAACGAATGTCGAGAATGAGTGATGAATAGAGAGTCGAAAATGTGTGAGAAAAAGTCATACTATTAGAGCACACCAAAAGTGTGCGAGTAAAAAGTATACAAAAAAGATATAAATTCACGAAGGATACATGTAATTTTGAACAAAAACTAAGGGAACAATAAGTTTTGAAAACAATAACGTGATTCATTGCGATGAGACAAAGAATGTATGAACATGTTGGAAAAACAAACACTGAAAATGAACATTTGGTGCAATGAAATTTTGAAACTACAAATCGTTATGAAATAATGATAGAACAAACATACATGTGACGAATGGCTAACTCCATTAAGAGATATATGAGGCAATAAAACTTCGAAAATGAGTAATGAATAGAAAGAACCGGTATATATATATATATTGAAAATGTGTAACCAAAAGTCACGATGGTATCATTTTTGAAATATTAAAAATTGAAGAAACTTGTTATACCTATATATATATATTGACAGTGTGCGAGTCGAAAGGGTACGAGAAAAAATCACGAAGGTATAAATGTATTTTTAAAATATTAAAAATTGAACAAACTTGTCATATTTTTATATAATATATATATATATATATTTATGAAGGATGTTCAATTGATATTTCTCGTGGCTCTGGTCCTCATATACTCCGGTCCGGATGAAACCTCCTCTGGATTTTACCTAAAGTAGAAAATTAATGGTCCTCCTTAATCCGTCTATCGATCAGTCACGAGACCGACCGACGTCTGGATGAACGTCGTAGATCATCACCCTTTTATTTTTGGACTCATCAGAGCATTATCAAATAGGATTATCCAAGATATTATTGTTTATTATGGCAAGTTAGTAGGAGTACTATGTGGATTCCACATAGAGACCACTATTCTTTTTTGCCTACTTGGGGAAGATAGAGCCAGCTCGGTGGCTCTTCCATTTCTTGCTCAATCGATTCAGTACATATTCTTTTTCAGCTCAATCAATCGCCAGATATATATCAACGCCGAAGGGCATCTACGTATTTGGAAGGAAAACTAAGTACGTGCTTCGCGGTATCGTGTCGAGAAACTAAGTACTCTCATGTGTTCCCAGCCCCGCGCAAGCATTCATGCGCTTCCATGGGCATCAAGTTATCAGCTTGGTCATTTTCTCATTAGAGGCATTGCAGGCCCGAGTTCGTAATTATCTTGTTAGTCTTTTTACACCTCGCGACCTCGTTTACTACTGAAGAATCGAATCCTCTTCTCATGCTTCAAGCTAGTAATTTATTGATCGAAGACATGACTGACCGAGGCCCCTTCTAAGTGGATCCAGAGCCGAGTTCCAAGTTTGTTTAATGTTTCTTTGATCTAGGAACATCTTAGGTCTAATCACTAGTGCAACATGCTCAGACTGGAAGACTCGAGGCAATTCGATATGGTGGAGATTAGAGCCGGATCCATTTGCAACGCGTAGAGGTATTGGAGTGACTCATTCATTCATCTACGAATTTGTATTCATCTACGGATTTGTCTCAATAAATTTATTTTGTTGGCAAAACAAAAAGACACGGATATAGCGTAACACAAAAATGATATCTTAATATCTCATTATATTCTCGCCTAAAAGTGAAGAGATTTCAAGTTTGATTTTCGTCTTTAGGACTATCTATGCCTCTTATTCTAGCTTTGTATACTAAGTCGGGCATCCTTTGTAACAGAAAAATGATATTGTATCAAATATGAGTATCATTAATTCCAAATCTGAAGTCTTCTGTAATTTCCAATATGAATAAGCTACTTCAATTACTGTTTTCTTAAAAAAAAATTTATAGGTAGGAGATTCTTCGAACTGTATTATATATATATATATATATTGAATTCTTAAGCCACATATAATTGTGATTCCCGGCATGCATGAGCTCTAGAAGATTTTTCATTTTCGAGCTAGGTTTGTGTGTCCCCGAAACCTAACACTAATGATAGCGTGAGGTCCATTTAAGGTCATGCATAGGAATTTATCCTACGAATCCCCCTGGACCAAGTATATGAATGAATGGCCTGCCTTTAACTCACTGATAAAGAGAAGAGTGGTCCCGAACGGAAAGGCTTTATTCGGTTCTGTTCTGCCATAAAAACTCCATCTGCAGGACATATACAGGAAGACTCTGATGATACTTAATCCGACTGTTGGTGGAAAAGGAGAACTTTGGGAGCTTGAAAGGAAGGGTTGTCCCATGTTTTGAAGGCAACCTCTTCTTTTGCCCGGTTGTGGTCACGTCCTCTCCTTTTGCCTTTCTTTTAAATACAGATTTTATTGTACAATGGCGCCAATTATTTGTGGGAATAACTAATAATCAATTGAACAATTTCATGATGGTACTTGATCATGACCGGTGTGCTCTCTTTATCCTGAAAACGTGCCGGAATCAATATTTCAAGTGCTTTTGTATGCTTTTATAGATAGATTAAAATGTATGAATCCGGTAAAGATGCCAGACTTCGTTAATTTATTGCATGATAATACATTGGATGAATCGAATGTAGCTTGGGACCGCTTACTATTCAAATAAGCGTAAGTCCCGAGCTGATTAAAGTAGCTCTAATGCATAATTATTGACAGTTCCTACATGGATTGACCAATCTCTTGACAAATATTCGAGGTTTGTTCGAAACAATGCAACAACTCCGGACTTCTCTTCGTAAAATTGGAAATCTAAAATGTGCACAGAGAGCAGCACCAGATTATAAATAGCAGGCGCTTCGTCAAGGATGGCCGCCTAACTCCACTTCCCTAATACAATCCTCTACCATGTTACAGTCTTTCCGTATATTCTCTTTTCGACATTAAGTGTTGCTGTTCCCGTGGATTAAGCCATTCTATCGAAGGTTTTCGAGTTAATTTACACTTGCTATCTTCATTTACAGGCCCACCCTGTTCAGTCGTGTTCGATTATTTGAAGCAAGGTATGCACCGAAACTAAACCATGCTCGGAACAGAACATAGATACTTACTAGCAACCCAACAGAAGAGGAACCATCGTGCAATTTCCATCTAATTTTGCTTAATACAACTATGAACCAATACATGAGGCGATCCAACGTATATAGATTCAATTCTCGCCATCTGTTTTAGCTTGACGCATTGACAGAAATGCCGGCCATACCCAATGGCAATGTGCTCAACTTCTGCAATAACTATAATGTCCTCCGCTTTTCAATGAACGATGATACTACTGCTTTCGGATTTTGCCTTCGTTCCAGACCAGCCCCTGCCAGCAGGCATGTCCCCGACAACAGACCATGAACCAACAGAAGGAAGATCAGTCATAGGAAGTCTTCGGAAGTACCCCACGAAAGAGGTTTTCACTTTCAGAATCCAAATGTTTAATCTCAAAAGAAATTATTTTCATCCTTTTGATTTTATGTAGAACTGAACTCCTTCAAATCCTTGAGACATGGTAAAGCATATTGCAGGTAAGAGAAGAGGCACAAGCTCTAGGGAAGATTGCAGGCCCGCTTGTGATCTCGACACTCCTAATACTGTTGAGGTCCCTCGTTTCAATGATCTTCTTAGGACGCTTGGGCAAGCTAGAGCTAGCAGGAGGATCACTGGCCCTTGGGTTCTGGAATGTCACCGGGAACTCTGTCCTAAAGGGCTTAGCAATGAGGATGGACCCAATCTGCAGCCAAGCCTTCGGGGCCAAGAATTGGTCGCTCCTCACCCTGACCTTCTCCAGAACCATAGCCCTCCTCTTACTTGTCTCCATACCCATCACAATCCTGTGGCTGAATGCAGAATCCCTCCTGCTCAGGTTGGGGCAGGACCCGGAGGTCGCAAGATACGCGGGGGTGTTCATGGCAACCTACGTCCCAGAGTTGTTTGCTCAATCCTTCTTGCAACCACTGAGAGCTTTGCTTCGAACACAAGGCCTCACCATGCCGGTAACCCTAGCTTCCCTGATCGCCCTCATCCTCCATGTACCGATAAACTACTTCCTTGTTATCTACATGGGTTTGGGGATAAGAGGGGTTGCACTAGGTCTCGCCTTGAACACCATGAACCTCGACCTGGGGCTGCTGATCTACATATACACATCGAAATCACCCATAAAACCTTGGGAGCATGGCTATGGTGTGAGCTTCTTGTCGATCTTCCAAGACTTGCAGCAGCTGGTGGCTTTTGCAGGGCCAAGCTGCCTCTCCATCTGCTCCGAGTGGTGGTGGTATAATATCATGCTAGTTCTGTGCAGCCGAGTCGGTGACAGCCCCGAGTCAAGCATCGCGGCTATGGGCATCATGATCCAGATTTGCAGCTACCTATATTGTATCCCGTTCTCTCTCAACTCGGCTGCATTGGCACGCGTTGGGAATGCGCTTGGTGCAGGCAGGCCATGTCGGGCCAAGTTGATCTCTATTGTCGGACTTGTAGCATCCGTCGCCTTTGGAGCCTCTGTTTTTGCTTTTGCGACTGCTGCTAGGTCCAAACTGGCCAGAATCTACACGGACGAGCCAACAGTTATCGACCTGGTCACCTCTACACTTCCGATCCTGGGCCTGTGCGAGTTAGGGAACGCTCCAAGGACAGTTGCTTCAGGAGTCTTAATGGGGACGGCACGTCCAGAGTTGGTGGCACGGGCAAATCTGTGTTCCTTTTATGTGATCGGCCTGCCATTAACTCTTCTCCTGGCATTCAAGTTCGAGTATGGCTTCAAGGGATTGTGGTTAGGCCTGCTCGCATCTGAGATTTCAGGGACATTCATGATCTCATACGACTTAAGACGTACAGACTGGAAGTATCAAGCTAAAAGGGCTGAGAAGCTAACCCTTATTTCCGGAGAAAAGTCGGACTAGCCGAATCAACTCGGCTTTCGTGTGTTGGTCAGTCTGTTTATTATCATCTATTTCCGTAAAATGATGGTCTGTTCCTTTGGTTATGGCTTTCTGGTTTTTCATATGTAGTGTGTCCGTTTGTCCGAAAGACTCTGCCGTGTCATTGTAATTTTAATCATATGATGAAAGAAACATCGGAGGACTCCCGAGTGACTATTTTCTGAAATATTCCTTACTGTTCTCTTCAAAAGAAAAAAATTGGAAGCGGCAATATGCTGCTACCCCGAAAACAGGTCAATGTTCCTTATTGACTATTTCAACAATATTCCTAATTGTTCTCTTCAATTAATTGATACCCGAAAACAGAACAAGCTTTTACAGTCTACTTATAGGTTAACTCATCCTCATCGTGGAACATAAGGTATCATGTCCCTCTTGACAGCATCAATAACCCACATTCTGAGGTTCAATTGCTCAATTTCAAGCATTTACATTGAAACAAAAATGTCATAACAAGACTTCTGAAGCTAATCTCAGCAAATACAAGCAGTGCTATTCATGAGCATCCTTGGTAGGATTCCGATGAAAACAGTTGCATCTAATACAAACGTTGTGGGCTTCTGGGACTGTGGGGACTAGATAAACCTTTGATGTACAAAAATGCAAGGTCAGGACTCTTTGTTAGGACTGTATCACTCCACCTTTGCAACTCCTCCAACAGGCATGCTGGTTTCTGCGACGGTTTCTCTAACAAATCTGCAAAACGCCAGAAATAAAATAAATTCTTTCTGCTTCGTGCAATGGTTACAAGAAAATATAATTAATGCAAAAATTACACCTAAGTACCTTGCCAGTTTGTCTCGAGATGATTGCAGGACGTAGATTGAAAGTATGAAAGATAGCACAAGCCCTGTTTGCGTATATGGGAAATCTTTAGCGGGAAGTTCGTATTCCTCATTCTAAATAAATAGGTAAAATGGAATGGACAAAACCTAGAAAATGATAACAAAACAAAAGAACTGAATCAAATAAAGACAATTACGTACGGAAGATCAAATGTTGAAGTAAAAATTAGACCTTAGCAGCTCTAAACCCAGCTTAAATACTGACTTATGCAAGAGACATTCACGAGATAACTACACCCAATCTTCACATTGACAAAAGCATCCTGTTTATAAGAAAGATCTCTCCACTCATACCAAGATGCTACAGGAATGGATTGTTTTATTCGAAAAGTCTTGCTTGCGGAGAAGTTCCAGTAAATATTTGATAGGCAAATACATATTTTGTCAAACTGACAGCGTTCACAGGAAGTAATTGAATTGAGATCAAACTAACAAAGAAGATCCCAAGTTGCCTGACTGCACTTAAAAAAAAACAAGTGATGATCATTGTGGAGGCAAGTCTCCAGCTGCAAGTAGCTTCAAGATCACTTAGCAAAAATCTTTCGTTAAACGAGTACAGTACCGATTCTCAAGCTCAAGATAATGAATACCATGCACCATAGATTATACACAACTTCCAGAGGAATGCATTAAAATCATTCAGAGAATGTACAAAGACAGACAGAATTATACAACTTACCATTTACTGTAGATAATGTACCTAAAATATATGTGTTCAAAAGCTTATACCTGATCCAAACAAAACGTAAAATCCAGAGGCAACATCTATCTCTGACTGCTCCTCCCTGCAATATGGAACAATATGGTCGGTCAAGAGTTTCACATCATGCAGAAAACATGAGTAGCTGCAAATCTAGATATAATCATTAGTAAATGACAAGAAATTATATAGTCTATTGAAGGGACAATTATACAATCACTATAGAATTGGCACTAAAATTCCATTACAAACTTTAGTCTTAAACGTGTACATGATGCTGCTAGCTATCTAGAACTGCTTGAAAAAGCTCTGCCATGTTGTTCAAATAAATAGTGATTCTAATACACAAGAACACATATTACAGTTCATCCCCTTTTATCATGCTCACGTAATGAGTAACGATAGCTGGACAGGACATTTCTTGCATACAAATAGTATAAGCAACTTACCATGTGTACCGAACAAGCACATGTTTGGGCCAAATCTGAGAATCCCAGAATTGTTTAGCGATATCAGGGTGAATATCAATATCTAACATATAAAAGAAAGTCGGTGTCAGCATATGCTAAAGAAAAGAATAAAGAATGAAACAGGCAAATTTAATCTCACTCATCGCCAAAGAAATAAAATGACTGATCCTGAATCATTTAGCAAATTATCTCTACAGTTAAATACAGAGCATGCTCCATTCCCAACTTAGATAGCAAAAAGCCACATTCCTTTGCTGCTAGAGCTCTAGGTCTGTGAATGTCAGTTTAGTGTTCTAGTTTTAATGGTTTTTCTTCGGATATGCGGTGTAACTTGTATATATAGGAGCAAATGAAATTCCACCGCTTATCCAAAAAAAGAAATAACATGACTTTCCAATGCTTGTAGCACTTTAATGCATCTAATCGCTCATAAATTTAACATTTCACTCAGACAAAAATTAATCATATTCTTTAAACAAATAGAATAACAGGGCTAGAGTTTCTCTGGTTCATTGTCATCTTAGGGACCAACTGGTGAAAAAACGGTGAACCATGAGTTTTGCCACCATTAAAATCAGAATGGATCAAAAGAGAAGACAAGCATAGAGAATCCAACAGCCGATTAAAACCTTCCCAAGCTTAGGAGCCATCCTCCTAATGATTCAGAGAAGATGACAGAGAGGAGATTAACCGATTTTTTCAAGATGTACATTCTCCAAGTCAAGACTAAAGTCCATTAATTCATTGATTTGCTATGTACAAATTGTATAAGGATGGAAAATCACCTATTTCCGTTATATCTTTCAAATGTGAATTTTTAAAAATAACAAAAACAGTAACAACTTTCACATGGTAAAATTGTTTGAATTTGACCAGTAATATGAAGAGAATACACAGACATAACACAGGGATCGCTTCTCTAAATAGTTGGATGGCTTTGCAACTAGTCCAATCAAATAAGAGTTCATTAAAAACCTCCGTAAATCGGGAGTCCGATGTTTCCTTTCAAACAACAGCTACTCTATCAATATTTAACTTTCAGCTACACATAAAAAAATCACTAATTACAAATATATATTTTCTATTATATATGTTCACTACATAAAAGGCACTTGTCGTCAAGGGAAATGGGGATTTCCTCTTTTTTCCACCCCTAGGTTTCGATCCCCCCACACCATGATCCCCTGTCATCTAACAAGGCCCATGGGTCCTCCACTGTAATCCATTAATTTCAAATTCAAGTTAAATATCCAAAATTGACATTGCATTTCAGTATTCTCAATCTATGCTCAGAAACTTCAAATACTCGTACCTCAAAAATCATCTCTTCTCAAATTTCAATTGTTGTTCTGTTAATTACAATATTTATACAGCTCATATCAGTGGCCACAAAGTGAAATTAAGAGAAGGTTAATAATCAGAAACAAAGAGTATGAGAACACAAAAAAGGGGCCGCAAGAGGATTTCTTTAACACTACATTGTGAATTTTAAATCAGCAATCATTATTTGGAATTCATTAACTGTTGCTACACAAAACATTTGGTGCTGGAGAACATCACTTACAGTGGTGAGGCATGTCCAGAACTTTGGCTGTAACACCATGCAAATCACTTCCAGAGTATCTCTGTACAAGAAGGTATACAATTACTAGATATGTGCTATTATACTAAAGAATCAAACAATTACCTGTATGTTGAAGAAAGAATATTCTACCATCCTTTGCATTTAACAATATAGTACATTAATTCAGGAGAAAAACAGAACGGTTGCAGAATATGACATGACGAACATGAACAGCTTACCAAATGCACATCAATCATTGGCACCTCACGGCTATTACGGTTTATCACGTAAAGCCATGGAATCAGAAACTTCTCTCTTCCAACTTGAAATGATCTACAGAACGCCACATTTCCAACATCATTTAACTCATTTGGAACATAATGCATGGATATTGAAGCAGAAAAATCGTGACTTTTTCCTACAGAACCCAATTAACTTCTTGGGGAACACTCCACTGAAAACTATCGCAATCAACGAGACACTGAATCGCATAATCTACATAAAATTTGGTGCCCTTTTTATATGCATTCACCCGGCCAATTATCAAAAGCAGAAGGAAGAAGCTCAGGAACAATATCCATAACTTCCTTTTCAGTCGAAAGGACAGCAGAAGGCCCTAACTAATTGCTCACATTTTGTACGGATCAGCTCCGGTGAAGCCCGTCGGTTTCGGTATAGGGATCAACACCTACAGAGAACACTTGGAATAAGGAAAAGAACAATACAATGAAGCTGATTGATTCCCAGCTGAAGAACTCGAAAACTAAGCTACCTCGCGATTGACGGCGAAGACCGGGCAGTGGCGACCAATCAAGTCTTGCCACACGGTCCTGGACTGAAACGTGAAACCGGCAAATCAAACATCAGAATCACACCCACAGAAAAACAGTACAATCACAGAGGAGAGGGAGGTGGAAAGAGGGCAGGAGAACGCACCGAGTGGTATTGGCCCCTGCGGCTCATCGGGACGATGTCGCCGGGCCGATAAGCATTGCAGATCGAGGGAAGGAGCAGCACCAACAGCGATAGAAGCCCCGATGGGACTCTGCAGCTTACGCTGCCGGCGGTTCCTCTCTTTCTCCGCATACTGTGAGTTGTCTGCTCCACTCGATTGTCCATGGCGAACGAAAATCTTCCGACCAGAGCGAACGGAGGAGCTGACAGCAAATGTAGAAGAAGATACGTACGGGCCAATTATGGGCCGGTTTCGTTCAGTGAGAAAACAGTGGTGGGCCGGTTCATTGCAGTATAAGCCCGGCCCAAGTCGAAACTAATCATTTCGGGGGTAATTCTACTTTGGTCACTGAACTATCTGTTGGGTGCACATTTGCCCCTAAAAGTTTTACTTTTGCCAGTTAGGTCACTATTGTTTATATAACCTTGAATAAATGCCAATTTTTTTCAGTTACAAAATAGATGCCAATTTTGAGTTTTTGCTTAAGTTTCATTATATCATTAGAGATCTAAGATACAGTTTTCGAGCTTTAAAATGTCTTTTCTTTTCATACCATCATTAATTTATTACATTTATATATATACAGTTTCAGATTTTATAATAAATCTCTACCTAAATTCTATTATAATTTTGAAAAACTCTCGTCACCTACGATTCAGAAATCACAATGATAAGAATTTTAGCCTCAACTATTGAGCTGGGGTGGGCTTTGATCGATTTTGAGCTCCTACACATTAGTTAAGACGTTTATGATTTTGGGGTTGGGCCGTGCACAATCTTCAAGTTGTATGGAGATCAGAGCAGAGAACTGGCTGAGGAGGTGATGCTATAAATCATAGGTAAGATCAGCCAAGTACCACCTCCGAAGAGGAGAAAAGCCGTGGTTGATTATGTGCAAAGGCTACTCGAGGTTAGTTCGGGTGCTAGGTTAGTATTTGCTACTCTATTGGCCTTGAGACCTTATAAAGTTTACTAAATTTAATCACTATTCAATAAGAATGTAATTGGTAATGATGCAAATGCCATGCATAAATTTTTTTGTGGATGATCTGTCAAATGACTTCAACTTAGGCGTATGTCAAGCTATGAATAATATTGCAGCTCATAGTGCTTAATTTCTATACTATCACATAAAGTTACAAAGTCCTTCCTTTAGGTTTCATGTTATTTTTTCCCGAATTATCCACGACATATCATTTCTAATTAATTACAGCCATTAAATTTAAGATAAATTAATAATTTTATCAAATAACTTCCAATCATACTCCGTACTTTCTCTTTCTCCTCTCCCTCTCCTAATCAACCGTACGTCCAAGTTCTTTTATCTTTTTTTCAAAGATTGTTACCATAAATATTTATCATCGTTTATTAAGGTTTTTTTTTTAATGAAAGGGGGTCATAATTTTGAGAATTTGACACAAAATAAATTATACTGACCATATTTTTCCCGATGTTGTTTTATTTAAGTAGATAACGACAATTCTATTTATTTGCTAAAACTCGAGTATAGTGCGAGCACACATCTAGTCAATAATAATGGCCATCTTTCCTATGTAAGCGAACCTGATTGTACGAGGCTTCCATTTCTATGCGAAAAATCTTTAGGCTGGTTTAATGTTTATAAATATATATATATATATATATATGATACGTATGTATGTATATTAGGGTTTCGGTAGTCTATATGTATTTGGTAACAAAAGAAAAAAATATTTCTATTAGATATCATCTGAATGTTTGTATATCCTCTTGAAGTTGATCTTACCTATTATGAGATCTCCACTTGGAAATTGTTTAACTTTGATTTTCACACATCTTTTAATTAACCTTATTTATTTTGTTCCTACTAGTAAAGTGGAAGTTTCTCTTTTCTGGTGAGTAAAATTTTTTTATAACCCAATTTTTTTTTTAGAATCACAAAACTAGCTTTTTCAGTGTGTACACTGAAATTCGGAAGTCCAATTAGCTCCGATTAATCCAATTCGAGTTGGTCAGTCTACTAAGGGGGTAAAATTCTCCAAATTAAGGATTTTCTCCGCTCATAAAACTTAAATTCAAGACCTTATTTAAGGAAAACAAACTTTGAACCGCTTAAATCAAGCTACTTTTAATTCTCATACAGTGAATGTAAATGTCTCGTTTTCATAGTTAAGTCTTGCTTTCTGTATGTACATTTCTCAAGCTTTTTGAAATTTTCTGGAATCAAGGTACTATTATTATTATGTTCATGATCATCATTTGTATTCTCAGACACGCAATTAAGAGCATTAATCGTAACGAAATTTGCATGTTAAATTATAAATCTATCAGGACTATTTTGAATGTAATGTTTTACATCCTCCTCATTCACAAACCTTTCCCTTGAGAATGATATAATAGAGAAATCTATGACCAAGCATCAAGATCTAATACACACACACACTAATAGACTAGATGCATAAAGTGAAAAAGAAAGGAAGGGAAATGCCAATTTTGTTTTTTTGCTTAAGTTTCACCAAATCAAGTAATTAAGACTGAAATTTTTAGATATAGAGTTTGAGCTTTAAAGATATCTTTGTCGTACATTAATTAATTCATTTCATATACAATTTCAAATTCTGAGTTTCTGTCTAAACTCTATTATGACTTTGAAAAGATTTCATTAACTGCGTTTCACAAGTCTAATGAGAACACTCTTCTATTCACACTGAGTGGTGTCGACCGATGCCGTGCACCTAATAAGCTAAGATATTGTCTGTGATTTTGGGCATTGGGTCATGAGCAATCTTCAAGATTGTAAGGAGATGAAAGCAAGGACTTGGCAGCGAGCTGAGGCGGCGATGCTGGAAATCATAGGTAAGATTCAGCAAAGTATCACTTCGGAAGAGGAGAGGAAATCCGTGATTGATTATGTGCAAAGGCTGCTCGAAGGTTACTTTGCTTGTAAGGTCAGTATTTGCTCTCGTGAGCTTGATACCTCATTTAAATTTCTAACTTCATAGTTAATAACATTGTAATTGGTAATGATGCAAATTTCATGCATGATTTTCTGTGCATGACCTGATTATGTTAAAATCTAGAAAAATACGAGCCTTCCATTTACTCTTGCAAGTAAGATGACTTGAAGTTAGGTATGTCAATCTATGAATGTGGCGGCTTGTAATGTAAGTTAAGTGAATAATGGATTGCTTTGTACTATGTAAGCAAATCTGATTTTACGAGGCTCCCATTTTTATGTGAAAATCTTGTTGATTCAGTAGTCCATGCATGCATATTTTGTGACAAATGAGACATAATTTTACTAGATATCGGCTGAAAGTTCAAGGTTTTATTTCTGTTATGGGCATTCTTATTGTCAAAAGGATGCTTAATGATCAAGTACAGGAATGGTTTGTGAGCAATTTGACATGATCTGATTGATGAAAAGTACTCTGATTAATTTTCATAAAACGATATGTAGCACATAATAAATTCGCACGAAAAATTCTTGATGAGTGCCGTCTTTGACATTTTGGTTAGCAATGCACGGGCTTTTTTTTCTTTTTTTTTTTTTATGACGGACAAATCTGATTGAAAAAAGGCCCATGGGGGATTATAATTTATCTTTCATGTATCGACATCTATGCTTGTTGCAATCTAATGCAAATATGATTTAGTGAGAATTAGTGAAATATTTGGGATTTGGTGAATAGTTGAGGACTTGAAATCTTAATGTTGAAACCTAATGGACTCAAAAAAAATAATATATGTATATATATATATATATATTACAGAATTAATTGGTGCCCAAATTTTCTTTCTTTTAATTTTTTTTTTCATTTTCTTTTTTATATTCACCATGTACATTGGGTTTCAAATGGAACAGGCAAGTGTAATCAAATCTTAAATTTATGTATATCATCAAGCTTTTGATTAATCTTGCAGGTATTTGTATTTGGTTCGGTGCCCTTGAAGACGTATCTTCCTGACGGAGATATAGACTTAACCGTTTTTGGTGGTACGATTTCTCAAGAGGAACATTTTGCAGATAATGTTGTTCGTATTCTCAAAAGCCAACATCGGGACGAAGGGTCGACTCCCGAGTTTCCTGTAGAGGATGTTCAGTACATTGATGCCGAGGTTAGTTCTTTTTCTCCTAAGGCCAATCTTTCCATATAAAAGTCCACCCACCTTTCTTGGTGAATTGATTGTCCTAATGCTCATAGAAGTGCAAGAAAGCAGAAACGTACTATAAGATGCATCAAGTTTTAAAAGTCACGTTTCTATCATGTAATATTGTTGAGTATTTCTAACACGTAAATCATGTGATTCGACAATTCTACAATTCTACAGGCTGTGATGAGTTAAATCAGAACAAGCCACGGTCTTCAGCAATTGTTTGAATCCTGAAACTAACGTTTGTTCACCTGCAATATCATGTTTGGCATTAACTACAGCAGGAGCTTTCTTGTGGCAGGTGAAGCTTGTAAAATGCCTTGTCAATAAAGTTGTAGTCGATATCTCGTTCAACCAAGTTGGAGGGCTCTCCACTGTATGTTTTCTGGAGAAGGTCAGGCTTAATATGCTTCTATTACAAAACTGATTAGGAATGCTTTTATTGGAGTTTCGATGAATTCGATTTACTACACAGTTTTATTTTCTATTGCCATATACGAAGAGTACGTCTCCATTGAAGAAACAGGATCAATTGTTTCGTTTTCTCTATCAAAACGAACATCTCACATAATGCAATCTAATGCTGTCCCAGGTCGATCGCCTCATTGGAAGGGACAATCTCTTCAAGAAAAGCATCATACTAGTGAAAGCATGGTGCTATTACGAGAGCCGGATACTCGGATCTCACTATGGCTTGCTTTCTACTTACGCCTTAGAGACGATGGTTCTATACATCTTCCAGATCTTCCATTCTTCCTTGGACAGTCCTTTGGCAGTACTTTCCAATTCCTGTTGGCTAGTGCCTTTACGATACGTATTGCACCGGACTAATTTCCAAGTCACGGTTTGTCAATGATTACACAGGTTTTGCAGAAGTTCTTGGATTATTACAGCAAGTTCAACTGGGAAAAGTACGGCGTCAGCTTGTTTGGTCCTGTTTGTGTATCCTCCCTTCCTGAACTCGTTGATGATTCTGCTGAAGAGCCATTGCTTAGTCAACAATTTCTCCATGAGTGCGTCGAGGCACTCTCAGTTCCATCAACAGCTCTCAGCGCTACCCCGCTGGCATTCACCCCGAAGCATCTTAACATAGTTGACCCCCTGAAAGAAAGCAACAACCTCGGCCGTAGCATCAGCAAAGGTGATTGTTTACTTAGTTTCTTACCTCTCTCGGTTTTGCTTAAGTAACACCCTTAGCCTTGTTCAGGGAATTCGGTCCGGATAAGGAGTGCTTTCTCATTAGGTGCTCTTAAGCTCGAGAAAGTTCTCTCCCAGCCCACAGAAAGCATCTTCCATGAACTCGGTGCGTTCTTCGGAAGGACACTGGATAGGCTAGGGGAGATGGAAGAGAACTCTAAACCGGGAAATCAATCTCCGCACAGCCATAATGAAGCTAAGAATTTTTCGATTGGGACTACAGATCTCAGAGGAGATTACGAGAGTCTGCTGAATAACCTGCAATTTGGACAGTGCTGTTACCGCTATGTGATCGCGCCCCCTGTCTCTGCCCAGTCACAGATAAGGAGCGCAAATGTTCTGGTACCGGGAGATGCTTTCTGCCTGATTGGGTCTCTCATTACATCGAAGCCGAGAGGAACAGGGGCATTCATTCCCAGCAACGTACAAAGTTTTCCTTCGCCGATCATCTGTTTTTAGACTGGTTCACAAGTTCAAATATCATGTCAGTATTTTCCTTCAATTTGCAGGACCATTCCCAGGCGTGGGAGGCTCGTATAAGGCAAAATGAAGAAAAAGAGAAAGGGTCTGAAACATCCCAAGGAAACTACATAGGCCGTGGTCCGGAGTCCTGCTCGAAGCATCACCGGTCCACCTGTCCCGCTCCCAGGATGAGAGATAAATGGTACGGAAACTTTTTGATAGACATGGGATTTTATAGAATTGTCGGCTATTTTCTGCTGAACCTGAGGATCCTTTAAATCTGATCTGATGAGTTTTCTCTGTTGAAGCTGCAGGGTGCCTGCGAAAACCTACAATCTGGAAGACGAGGACGAGTTCCCGAGCCTGAGTACATTGAAATAGAAAACAAAACAATGAGCAGTCAGAAGTAATAGAACTAGTGAACAACCATACTACACTCTTTTGATTTGTGATGTAAAGAAAGTTTTTCAAGATTTATCGCTGCAGTTTTACAAAGTTTTTTGTAAGCAGTTAAAGATCTCAATTAGGTTAGTGCTTGGGTGTTGCCCTTGTGCTTGCGAAAATGCCTACTGCCGAATAGTTATTTCAAGCTCCTGATGAAGTATCAACTAAATAGAGTGATATTCCAGAAACAAGCTATCAAACGCAACAGCAGCACTTGACGGCTACTCTGATCATATCATCAATGAAAGGAGAAGCGGTTCTGAGATATTGTACAGAATCAGAATCAACAGTGACCAAATCTGACACACAAGCTTACTGCATCCTACACATGATATGCATTGAGGAAAGGCGGTCCATGAATTAGACCCGTGACTTGGAGCTGTTTGCCTTTCACCTTTGCTTAAAGTGAGTGGGCTTTTTTTGCGTCTTCGAGTGCCTCCAGTTCTTTCATCCATCCCTCAATATCTCTCTCCATTATCCGCATCTTCGCCTTTAGAGCTTTAATTTTCTTATCAAGATCGACGAGGGCAGGATTTTCACCTGTGGCAGTAAAATTTATTATCTCAGCCAAGACCTATGAAGCAACTTTTTTGATATGATGTTTTCGGTAAAATTACTGTGATTTCTGCAACATGGACATGTACCTTGGGGATCACACATTCGATATGAGCTTTGTCAGTGCCAGCATTCTTCACAGTGATAGACCCTGTGGTCTGGATTCCTGATGTCCTCACAAAAGTCACAGTACTGGTCATCCGGCACTCCATCAACCAATTTATCCAAGAAGATGAGTGGATGGTAGAGGTGACATTCGCTTGGCAGATCAAGAAGGCAATCATCGTGAAATTAATATTTTCTATACTTCTCATTTACAAACTTTTCCCTTGAGAACGCTAACAGAGAAATCTATGATTAAGCATCAAGATCTAATATATATTAGATACAAAAAGTGAAAAAGAAAGGAATGGAAATGCCAATTTTGGTTTTTTGCTTAAATTTCATCAAATCAGCCAATTAAGACAAATCTTAGATATAGTGTTTGAGCTTTAAAAATATCTTTTTTGCACTGCCATTAATTTATTTCATTTAAGCAGATACAGTTTCAGATTCTGAATTCCTGTTTGAACTCCATTATAACTACGAAAAATTTTCATTATCTGCAATTTACAAGTCACAATAATGAGAAATTTCAGCCTCTACTATTCACCAGGAGTGGTGTTGACTGATTTTGTGCACCTACACATAAGCTAAGACATCGGCTGTGATTTTGGGCATTGGGTCATGGTCAATCTTCAAGATTGTACAGAGATTGTAGCAAGGAGTTGGAAGCGAGCCAAGGAGGCGACACTAGTATTCATAGCTAAGATTCAGTCAAGTATTACCTCAGAAGAGAAGAGGAAAACAGTGATTGATTACGTGCCAAGGCAACTGGGAGGCTACTTTGCTTGCAAGATTAGCATTCGCTCTCATGAGATCGATCAGACTGTAACTGGTAACTATGCAAATGTCATGCATGATTTTCTGTGCATGAGCTGCTTATATCAAAATATAGAAAAATACGAGTCTTCCATCTATTCTTCAAGACAGATGATTTCCAGTTAGATATATCAATCTATTAATGTTGCCGCTCGTAATGTAAGTTAAGTGAACAATGGCTTGATCTGTACTATGTAAGCAAAGCAGAATTGATGAGGCTGCCATTTTTATGTGGACAATCTTTTGGTTCATATATAATGTTTAAATATGATGATGATTCACCCAAAAATAATAAATAATTATATTGGTGATTCGGTAGTCTATATATGTTTTGTGAATAATGAAATATGATTCTTCTCTTTTTTAATTTTCATTTTCAATTTTTTTAGATTCATCGTGCATATTGGGTTTGGCGATTCTTTCAAATCGAACAAGCAACTCTAATTGGATTTTTTTTTTTTAATCTTTTCCGTGGTTCAGGACGCTTAAGCCTGGATAACAAGGAGAAAACAATTATAGGATATGTAGTCAGGGTATGGAAACCTCAATTATATCACCCGAAAGAGAGGTTCAATGCCAGCTAGGGGCTGGTTGAAAAAATGCATGCCAAGGGGGAGATTCAAAGTCTTTTGTGCTAACCAATCAGCACATGAGTTCTCCTCCCGGGTGCATGTGTGCGATCTCCACATGCCATTTCCTCCCCAAGAGTATCTTGATGTCTCTGATTAGTGATCCGACTAGCAAGACTCCGTTTCCAGGTCCTAGGATAAGGGTGTAGGCAGCTCAAAGTCGACCTCCAAGATGATGTCACAGAATCCAAGTGACCAAGCATGCCATAGACAGATCAGAACCCCCAAAGCTCTGCTACTATCGCTCAGGTCCATCCAATGAAATGAGCAAAGCCATAGAGTCACCTACCTTCTTCGTCTCTGAGCACTCCTCCTGCCCCTGGTCGGCTGGGATTTCCACTGGATACTCCATCAGTGTTGAGTTTTACCCCTTCCCGAACGTGGGCCTCACCAGCTGATCCATTTCCAGATCTTTTCATTTCTGATCTGGTGCGCCCCATTAATAATTCTAATCAGAATTTAAAGTTATGAATAACAAGCTTTTGATTGATCTCGGAGGCATTTGCATGTGGTTCGGTGCCCTTGAAGATGCATCTTCCCTACAGGGACGTAGACTTAACCGTACTTGGCAGTATGATTTCTCCAGAGGAATATTTTGCAGATAATGTCTTTCATGAAACTTCAAAAAGCCCAAATTACTTACATGACTCGAAGGTGTATATGCAAGATTATTGTCGTAACCTTTTACATCTCTGCTATTTTTGTTCAACCCAAAACACGAGAGCCGAGGATCACATTGTATCAAAACGAATCAATCAAATTATCACCA
Organism: Punica granatum; assembly: GCF_007655135.1. Lineage (NCBI taxonomy): Eukaryota > Viridiplantae > Streptophyta > Magnoliopsida > Myrtales > Lythraceae > Punica > Punica granatum. Next base: position 7,561,598 of record NC_045131.1, read on the forward strand.
CAGCCATCTTGTAAGAATCATATCGTAAGGCAACTGGAAAAGAAAAAGGGAAAAGGAACATTTTGAGGGAGGAGCAATTAGAGTGAATGAGAAATGAAAGGAGATGTGAATCACATTTGGAGAAGGGTGAGGAACTGCGAGAGTTGAATGGAAAAGCCACTTCATACTGGCGGTTCTGACAAAGTGAAAGATTCTGTAAAGGGTACCAATACACTGAAAGGTTACAGGACTATAGGGTGCCGAAAAACTGAGAGTTTACGGGAAAGAACAAATCTGTAGCTGGTTTTTTAGTGGAAATAGAGCCAAAGAGTGCCATGATAGTAACAGATGCGATAGCTAGTAGTACTTGTATTGTTTGAATGAGGGATAAAATCGTGATATTATTAATTAAGAATGGTAAAAAGGGAAAATAAAATTGGTAAAACGCTAACGTACTTCCTAGAGGGCGCCATGATACTTCCCAAACACTTCAATGTATCGAGAAAACAAAAAAGGGCCCGGAAGTTCAACCTTCTGAATCGACACCGTGGGATATCCTCTGTGCTTTCGATGCCTCGATATTTTTTTCTTGTTCAAGTGCATCTACTTCTTCCATTGATGACTCTAGTTCTTTCCTCAGTGCACTTATCTTTGTCTTCAAACTTGTAATTTTTCTATCCAATTCATTGAGAGAAGGATTATCCAGTAGCTTCTGCAATAAATAATTTGACTTTTTAATGATAAAACTGAGCCATAAATCTTTAAATTGACGGATATTATTTTCCCCTATATATATCCTTTCAGAATGGATGTACAAAAGAATTAACTAAGGGTATATAGAATGATTTGTTTCTGGGGAAGGTAGTTCGTAATTACTGGAAAAATGGTACGTACGGGCTATGCGAACCCGAATTTCTTCTTGTCGGGGCCTACATGCATGCGCCATTGCACGATTAGGGAGTGTCCACATTTCGTGGGGACGAGCGATAGATACGCGTGAGAAGGAGTCGCCACTTACTGTTTATGACCAGAAGATCGACGGCCGTTAAGTCGTCCGGGTCTAGGGGTATGGGGTACACTTAATTGCTTAGGCATATGGTCAGCAGAACCCATGGTTCAAAATTCGGGGGTTTTGTTACATGCATACTTATATCTCGCGCCCCCTTTCGGTACTCTAGCTTGTCTAGACTAGCAATTTTTAGTTTAATTACCGTTTAATTAAGTTTCATTTATCTTGCTCGTTTTGACACCATAAATCGTAAAGAAACGGTCGCCTCGAGTCAAGAAGCTATGAGAAAAGCAAATGCTCAGGTCAGAGGATCGGTCCACCGTACTCGCATTTTGATTAGTCGGACCGCAATGGCTTGTTCACAGTGTGGACCGGGCCTTGGACCCGTACGGTTTTGCTCGTCTAAAGGATCCATAACTTGATTTGACCGGTTCTATCTCTTGAAACAGTCCACTTGCCAACTAGGGTCCTTACAAATGAATATACAGATAAACCATTGCACTATTCTCTCAAAATAATGTAAAATATACAAATTACAGCACCTGGACCCGGTTGGTTTGCATTCGGTCGTTATTACACTCGCGCTCGCTGTGTGGTTTGGAAAATACCGAAAATGAAATTAAGATGCACACCCGGTGTATGAGGGCATTGGACCCCGTGATTGACAGTTGGAGCGTTGGACCCCATGTGCATTACGTCCTAGGAATTCGGGCTCGACCCGCATAACAAATGAGTGCATAAATGTAACAAGCAAGCACAGATAAACAAATAAGGGATTTGTTATTGCCGAGTTTACGTGAGTTAACTGATTATTGACCAGGATATCTTGGCATGTAAACCCTATCCTAAGCAAACAAACGCGCGTTAGGTGTAAATCGGTCAAGGATCGCCTCAGGAGGATATTTCACATTCGACATGGTTTACGAGAACTTGACAGACATGATGTCTACAGTCAAGTCTCATGTTTGTGGGTTGCTTTTAGGATTATTCTGTATTGTGACACTGCGATTATTACAGGTTATTACAGAACATAGATTTTGCCCAAAAACTCTGGAACACAGTGCCTAACCCACTATTGCCCTTTTATGTCTTAAGCCAAGTGCAGATTAGTCCGGTGTTTATATTTTGAGCCATAGTACCTTACCTAAATACCCGAAGCTATGCTAAGATAATAAAAACTTATCAGCCCATCCTTACCCTAGAACAATAGTGTTTACTTTATCCTAATCCTAGGGATGTCGCTAGATCACTAACAAACAATTTTGCCCTTGCTATGAAAATTGATTTCAGAGAAGAAAGATTACGCGATGCGGGCCACCTCGGCCTATGACCGGCGCCGACCGATTCCCTGGTTGTACAAAAATCCTGAAAAAGTCAAAGGACCGGTCGATCTATCCAGAAGAGATCTAGAAAGAACTTCCGCGTCCCAACCTGAGTTACTTGAAATCAAGTAAGACTTCAAGTCAGGATGTGCAAGTCCTTCCTAGACGTCCATGCCACATCGGATCGCGCATCTTGAGTTTTGCAAAATTGCAAATTTGAAAAGGAAACCAACGCATGTTTGTAACCCATCGACACGTATTACCGGTTAGTTACCGATTCGTGCAAAATTATTAAGGCCAAGTGAGTTAATTAGTCGTATGAACGTCCCGATTACCCGTTGGTGGAATTATTAACTGTGGATTATCGCCGAATGCATTAAATGTACAGGTTTCAGACAATCAAACAGATCATGAGTTAATCGCCTAAATAGAGTCTTAATACCCAAGATAAGCTTAATTTTATGAAAATGACTCGTGATACGGTGACCAGGAAGGGTCCTCGAAAGCCGAGGGAACCTGATCAAAAATGACCAAAATACCCTTGGACTCGTGGGCCCGATAAGGTCGCCGATACACGAATGCATGCACTTTATTTAGAAAATAACGTTTTGGCAAGTATTTTAAGGCTCGGTTTGCGATGATATCAAAATGCCGTTGCACACAATCGGAGAAGCGAATTTTAAACCGAAAAAGGAGGCCGTCCTTGACCCAAGAAGGATCAAGGAGCTCACAACCCCCTCCTCAATGAAAATGCCGTGGGCTAGCTTGACTCTACTCGGGTTTTGAACGATTTCCTCGCCCAATTCCAACATGTTTCTCCTATGCCCATACATCAAGCACGATAAACACACATATTTTACATAGTCGGTGTCCCCGTGATCACAAGAAACGCATACAAGTATATAAGCATACACAAACATGATATTAACGGAATCGATAAAATGACGTCGATTCATGGAAGCAGGAAAATATAAAAACACGTATTGCCATGTTATATATGCATAATAAACGAGAAAAGAACATATTAAATGAGAATATGCATATTGTCGATCTGGGATCCAAGTAGAAATTATTGGAAATCTTTTTTTTTTTTCAAACGTCCAAGGACTCAGATTGCAGGCTCGGGTCCTGCTGAGAAGAAGCAGAGAAACAAACTGATTTCCTTCTTGAAAGCTTGGCGTGCGAAGAAGAAGAAGTCCAAGCCGATTGATGGTGATCTTTCTGATGGAGATCGATTGAGCTCTGGAGTTGATCAGTGGAAGAAGAGCCACAGTAACCTCCCCCCAACTTGCCTGCCACCGAAAAGAACAGAAAGAAAAGAAAAAGTCAACAGCTACTGCCCCCATTTTCTTTTTCTTTTTTTTTTGCTTAGCTTTTATTTTATTTTATTTTATGTTCGTGCGTGTGCCGTCCGGGCAAAAATTTAATTTATCGGGATCTATCGACATTTAGGAACGAAAAACTTCAAAATTGAGAAATTCAAAAATAATCGGCTCTATAAAAGTTTCAATTTGAGTTGACGAAGGTTGAATCTTGATAAAAATCGACTTCGGGCCTACGTAGCACGTCGGCCATGATTAATCGATCATTTTTTAATTTCTCATCTTTTTAATCAGATATCCGAAAAAATGTTTCGGAACCACCGTTGTGTTCAAAAAAATTCAAGGCTGAATATTGTGCAGAAAATATTTTTTGGCCCTGAGTTTTGTCCTGGATTCTAAAAATGAAAGTTGATGCATGTGAAATCCAAAGACGTCCCATATAGTATTTTTCCGAAAAATGGTAAATTGGCGTTAAACTGATAAAATGCCATATTTTTAGAAGTCATGAATGCTCAAGTAATTAACTGAAAATACTTCCCTCCGATGGACGACATAAATAATGATTTAGCCCTCTGAAGCCGGTGGACCAAAACGGGATACTGACACCGGCTGCACCACACAATCGAATGTGAACTGTGTACCAGCATTCTTCGCAATGATAAACACCATGGTCTGGATTCCCGATTTCCTCGCAATAATCGCAGTACTGGGCATCAAGCCTTCCAAGAACAAACTTGTCGAACAGCACCAGTGGATGATAAGGATGACATTCATGTTGAACAGTGTGCGGCAGATCGAGAAGGCAATAATCATGAAGATTAAAGTTGCACGATAAACAGCCATAGTATTCAAGTGTATCCCAATCGCTGCAGTCCTTGCCACCGGAATTGCATAGTCGTTTGCCTCCAGTTAGACTTATTAGACATGATGAACTAAAATGAGCGAGGCGATGCTCGTGGCGTGGATGCTTGAAAGTCCGCTTTTTCACTTGTTGCCTCTCCATTCTAATGAAATGGGAAAATAATAAAAAGCTTACATTATATATATCACATATAATTTGTAAAAAGAAAATTTATGCATTTCCTTAAAATTAAGAAACTGAAAGAAAAACTTGAATTACAAAAAAAGAAAAAGAAAAAAGAAAAATAAAATGAATAAAGTGACTTATCAGTTATCATAGTCTCTTTTCCTTTTTTACTTTCCCCATTTCTTTCGAGAAAATATTGCGTGATTGCCGCATAGCCAGAGCGGCTATGTAACAATGTGAAAACTGAAAAGAAACCATAAGAGGAGACAGAATTAGAAAATCCACGAGACGAGCAAGTCCAACAATGGATAGCTAGGAATTAAGCATCAACACATTTCCCTGAACATCAGCATGCATGCACTTAATTGTCAAGTCCCGGAAGCCCAAGGATCGAGCCTCTGCTGATACACTTGGAAAGACAGAAAAGCTTACCCCCAAACCAGCAGAAAGCACACGAACGAGTCTACCCAATTACGTACATATTGTCAACACTGACGAACTTGAGAATTAGGCAAAATTATCTGAATATAAGCGACTGCAAGAAAATCGATCATAACTGTGAACGTGCAAAACAAAATTAAGGAAGCGTAATTTGACGCATGAATATACACACACACACACATATCTGTGAATATGTACTGAGGAAATAAAGGGGCTGGAAGTTCAACCTTCTGAATTGACACTGTGCGCTATCCTCCATGCTTTCAACGCCTCGGTCTTTTTTTCTTGTTTGAGTGCATATAGTTCTTTCCTTGACGCCTGTAGTTCTATCTCCATTGCTTTTATCTTTTTATCCAAACAAGTAATTTTTCTATCCAGCTCATGGAGAAAAGGATAATCCAGTAGCTTCTGCAGTAATTAATTTGACTTTTTAATGATAATACTCAGCTGTATATCTTTAAATTAACGAACATTAATTTCCCCTATATATATAGATTTCCTTTCAGGATGGATGTACAAAAGAATTAACTAATGGTATATATAATGATCTGTTTCTGGGCAAGGCAGTTCGTAATTACTGGAAAAAGGGTACGTACCGGCTGCAACACACAATCGATGTGAACTGTGTACCAGCATTCTTCACAACGATAAACACCGTGGTCTGGATTCCTGATTTCCTCACAATTATCGCAGTACTGGTCATCAGGCCTTCCAAGAACAAACTTGTCGAACAGCACCAATGGATGATAAGGATGACATTCATGTTGAACAGTGCGTGGCAGATCGAGAAGGCAATAACCATGAAGATTAAAGTTGCACGACAAACAGCCATAGTATTCAGGGGTATCCCAATAGCCGCAGTCCTTGCCACAGGAATTGCATTGTTGTTTGTCTCCGGTTAGACTTGCTGGACATGATGAACTAAAACGAGCAAGGTGGTGCTCGTGGCGTGGATGCTTGAAAGTCGGTCTTTTTGTAGCACACACTATATCCAAGTAAAACCAGCAATCAGTGCAACTGAAGGAAAAGCCTCTCGATTTCTTGCGACAGAGACTGCAAATAAAGCCTTCTTTAGACAATGCTGTATTTAGGAGAAGCGGGTGGGAAGGGTGGAGAGGATGTTGCAACTTCAGTGGCAGCTTTGCACATGAGATGTGCATCTTGAATGTACACTTATGGATCTTGCACGAATAGGTCAGACCAGCAAGACCTTTTTGGCAAGCATCGCATTTATAGCTATGCATAATAAGAAGCTCTAATGGATGGCCATGGGCAGAGTGCTGAATCTCAGCAACTAACCCCTCCTCGAGAACACGAAGGGCACATTTTGTGTCAAGGCTGAACCTGCAGCTTTCTTTGCACCTGAATATGATTGGGGCGTTGTCTCTTCGGAAATATTTGTGGGATTTGGACCACGACCCTTGATCATTGTCGTTGCATGTAGGCTTCAGTTGGAGGATGAGAGGGTGCATTGGATGCAACGGATGAACCATAATCTCTCGAGGTAACTCCTGATCTCCACATGTTTTGTGGAGGAAGAAGCGGCACTTATAGCAATATTGAACTTCACCGGATATACCATCCCTACAAACCGCGCACTTCAATTCTGAGATGCTCTCTTTCTGATGAAGAGTTCTCAGCTTGTGCTGGTGGGAAAAATGCTCGATCTCGGCCTGGTGATCTCGAGAGGGTAGAGCCCAGGCAGCACAGTGTACATGAAATCGGACATCACATTCACTGCAGCTGTATCCAGGCCCCGGATATCCTGCACGAGAGCATGCTTCGCATTTGAATTCTGACCCCCATTGGAAATCTTCAAGGGTGAGAGAGTGCTGGGGGTGGAAAGGATGATGCAGAATCTCTGGGGGCAATTCCGCGCATTGTTGGTGAAGCAAGAACATGCACCCACGGCTACAGCCATAAAATTTTCCCTGGTGGATTTTTTCCCTGCACAGTTTGCACGTTTCAGATAGGGTCGTGTTCGTGTGAAAGGAGGTCAACAGGTGCGGATGACCGATATGGAGGATCATCTCTCGCTCTGCAGAAGCTGGCAGAGTTGCGATTGCTATCATCACATCCAGCCTGAATCTGCAACTGCCACAGCGGTAAAGGGGTCGGTCAGAGGTCCCCTCGAGGGTAAGAGGATGCTCTGGATGAAAGGGATGCTGTATTTGGAAAGGTGGTTCTGTTGAGGCACACGACTCATCGAGGAAGAACCTACAGCCAAGACAGCGGTAGGTTGGGCCGCTGAAACGGAACCTGCACAAGGAGCAGACAACACTGCATTCTTTCCACAACTCTCGCCGGATGAGCTCGTGCTCGTGGGTAGGATGCCGAAGGCTCCCTGCGCTTTCCATCACGGAAGGAAAACAAAAGACACACCGGCAGGAGACAAAGACATAGAGTTTAATTACACCTGACTTTTGATGGTCTCATCAGTTGAACGATCAGATCTGAATGCCTGCTAGTGCAGCACCCATGAAATGAATATATATAAACTGCAGGCAATTGTATAAATGAAAATTGAGACATTGAAAACACATTTGGGGGGGGGGGGGGGGGGGGGGGGGGGGGGGGGGGGGTCGAACGTTTCACTTGTTGCCTCTCTATTCTAATGAAATGGGAAAATAATAAAAAGTTTACATTATATATATTACATATAATTGTAAAAAGAAAAATTAAAGCATTTCTTTAAAATTAAGAAACTGAAAGAAAAAATTGAATTACAAAAAAAAAAAAAGGAAAACTAAAATGAATAAAGTGACCTATCCACATCGTCTCTTTTCCTTTTTTACTTTCCCCATTTCTTTCGAGAAAATATTGCGTGATTGCTAACAATGTGACAACGGAGAGAGAGAATTAGAAAATGGGGTGCTCCTTTGTCATTGTCACATTGTGCGTTTCCGACAGGGTAGGTCTACAATACATCAAGTAATTTACTTGCTTTTCACATAATTTAATCCATCTCTCTCTCTCTCTCTCTCTCTATATATATATATATATATGTTGGAAATTATGGCTAATGGGTGAATGAGAAAATTGCTCGCGAGCTAATGACTCTTGATTTTCTTGGTGGTTACAAGAAATGAATGAATTACATTCATGAATAATCAAATACAATTAACACATATATTGAATATATGTGAGTTATTCCCCATAAAAGGAGAATAGGAAGAGTCATATAACGGATGGAACTCGTAGTCTATAAAAGGAGCACACGGCAAAAAGGAAAAGGACAAGAGAGCCTCATGCCATTTGCTTCCTGTAGCCGTTTTCTGAAAAGGAAAAGATAAGAGAAGAAAAGTCTTCCCTTGATTGCAATTCCCTAGAGAAGAAGAGCTTCCTTTTACTGAGACTAAAAGGAAATTGCACAAGTGATTGACTACAATTTTTTTTTTACGAAGGATTCGATCTCAAAAGTGTTCACGCTTCTCTTCGAGTTCGCTGAAGCGTTACTGTTCGTGCTGCTGCTTCGCTTGTTGCCGTTTTACCCTGGGAAACGATTGTCCACGTGACCTCAAGCATCCAGGAGGGGACAATTCTGTTTCAAGGGGTTTGTGTCTAACACAGGACTCGGCTCTCTCGTATCTTTCGGTTTCGCCTTTGTTTCGGTTTGAATTTCCAAGTTCTTACACTAGTGAAATTCATTTAATTTTATAGCATTTTATTTATCCGAATTGCTATTTGAATTATCGTTCAATTTTGTGACTTATTAAGGCTAATTAAGTTTTTTATTACAATCTTGAAACAGATTTTGTTATTTGAACGATTCGAATGGCGTCGGGAAACGATGGAGATACGACCAACGGAAGCCAGACTACTGGCTCCGGCCCTGCTCCTATCTTGCCTAACCATTTGGTTAGCCAAAACGTGGCTGCTCCCTCGATGGTCCCTGTGAACCATGTCGAGAAGCCCGAGAAGTTCAATGGGTTGAACTTCAAGAGGTGGCAGCAAAAGATGCTATTTTACCTCACAACTCTGAACATTGCAAGATTCTTGACTGAAAATACTCCAACCCTATATGTGGGGGAGTCAGATGTGCAGGCTCTCAGTGCGCTTGACGCTTGGAAGCACTCCGACTATCTTTGCCGGAATTATATCATGAATAGTCTTCATGATTCCCTGTATAGTGTCTATCAGGGGTTTAAGACGGCAAAGGAACTATGGGAATCCTTGGACCGTAAATATAAATCAGAGGATGCCGATGCGAAGAAATTTCTCGTCGGACGATTCCTCGATTTTAAAATGGTGGATTCAAGGACCGTAATGAGTCAAGTGCAGGAATTGCAAGTGCTCTTACATGAGATTCAGGCTGAGGGGATGGCTCTAAGTGAATCCTTCCAAGTGGCTGTTGTCATTGAGAAGCTGCCTTCTGGTTGGAAGGATTTCAAGAATTATCTAAAGCATAAGCGAAAGGAGATGACAATGGAAGATCTTGTTGTCAAGCTTCGAATTGAAGAAGACAATAAAAACTCTGGAAAGGATCTCATCCTCCCTGCTGTTAAGGTAAATGTCATGGAGCAAGGGCAAAGCTCTAAGAACAAAAAAGGCAAGAAGAAGCTGGGTACGAATGGAGGAGTCTTCAAGCCCAAGTTTCAGGGGAAATGCTTCAACTGTGATAAGAAAGGTCACAGATCTGCTGACTGCAGGCTCCCAAAAAGGAAAAAGGACCATGAAGCAAACGTGGTTAATGAAATGGCTCGAGATGTGGCAGATATCAACCTATCTGCTGTGGTTTCAGAGGTGAACCTCATTGGGTCCAACCCAAAGGAATGGTGGCTTGATACGGTGCCACCAGACATGTGTGCTCAAACAGAGACCTATTCACTATGCTCGAACCAGTCACTGGGGAGAGGATCTATATGGGAAACTCTGCCCATTCTGCTGTTGAAGGTCAAGGCAAGGTAGTCTTAAAGATGACTTCGGGAAAGGAGTTGACTCTGAACAATGTATTGTACGTACCTGAGATTCGGAAGAATTTAGTCTCCGGGTCATGCTGAACAAACATGGGTTCAGGATGGTTTTTGAGTCGGACAAAGTTATTTTGTCCAAGTCTGGAATGTACGTAGGAAAGGGATATGTGTGTGACGGGCTTTTTAAGCTCAATGTAATGACCATAATCAATAAGAATTCTGGTTCTTCTGCGTATTTGATTGAGTCTCCTGATTTGTGGCATGGAAGACTAGGTCATGTTAATTATAATACTTTGCGTAGATTAATTAACTTGAATCACATACCTACATTCCAAATTGATTCACAGCACAAATGTGAAATTTGTGTTGAGGCAAAATTGACAAAGTCACCCTTTCAAACGATTGAAAGGAACACCGAGCCACTTGATCTAATTCATAGTGATGTATGCGATTTAAAGTTCGCAACAATAAGAGGAGGTAATAATTATTTTATTACCTTTATCGATGATAGTACAAAATACTGTTATGTATATTTGTTGAAAAACAAAGATGAGGCCATAGAGAAATTTGTTCTCTATAAAAATGAAGTTGAGAATCAACTCAACAAGAAAATCAAGAGATTGAGGAGTGACAGAGGAGGCGAATACGTAACGCCTTTCGGGGAATTTTGTGCACAATACGGAATTATACACGAAGTGACTGCACCCTATTCACCTCAATCGAATGGTGTTGCTGAACGCAAAAATCGCACATTGAAAGACATGATGAATGCGATGATATTAAGTTCAGGATTACCTCAAAATATGTAGGGTGAAGCAATATTGTCAAGCAATTACCTATTAAATAAGGTGCCTCGAAAGAAAAGGGAAAAGACACCGTATGAATTATTCAGAGGTAGGAGATCATCCTACGATCACTTGCGAGTGTGGGGGTGTTTGGCAAAAGTAGTCGTTCCGGCACCAAAGAAAGTAAAGATCGGTCCTAAAACGGTGGACTGTATCTTTATTGGCTATGCACATAATAGTAGTGCTTATCGATTTCTTGTGCATGAATCTAAGATTCCCGATATACACAAGAACACGATAATGGAATCAAGGAATGCATCGTTCTTTGAAGATGTATTTCCATGTAAATTGAATGAGGCATCGAGTTCATCGAAACGAACCTCACGCACTATGAATGATGGACTTCATGACGTAGATCATGAAAGGCAGGGTTCGGATGAAGAGATTGAACCTAGACGCAGCAAAAGAGCTAGAATTGAAAAATCATTCGGGAATGATTTTCTGACATATTTGTTAGAAAATGAACCACAAAGCTATGCTGAAGCAGTGAATTCCTCTGAGGGACCTCTCTGGAAGGAGGCAATCAAAAGTGAAATTGATTCGATTCTGCGAAATCACACTTGGGAATTAGTGGATCTCCCCACTAGTTGTAAACCCTTAGGATCCAAATGGATCTTTAAAAGGAAAATGAAAGCAGATGGATCCATTGATAAGTACAAGGCCAGGCTTGTAATTAAGGGATACAAGCAAAAGGAAGGCTTGGACTATTTTGATACTTATTCTCCTGTGACAAGAATAAATTCCATTAGGATGATATTTGCAGTTGCGGCATTGCGTAATTTGGAAGTTCATCAAATGGATGTGAAAACAGCTTTCCTAAATGGAGATTTAGATGAAGAAATCTATATGGAACAACCCGAGGGGTTCGTGGCTCCAAGAAAAGAAAGGAAAGTCTGTAAATTGGTCAAATCATTGTATGGGTTAAAACAAGCGCCAAAACAGTGGCACGAAAAATTCGATAATGCAATGATTTCCAAAGGATTTAAGATCAATGAGTGTGATAAATGTGTGTACATTAAAGAAACAGAAAATGGTTACGTCATTTTATGTCTCTACGTGGATGACATACTCATTGTTGGTAGTGATGACAGAATGATCAAATCTACGAAAAATATGTTGAATTCAAGATTTGATATGAAAGATATGGGACTCGCTGATGTGATTTTAGGAATTAAAATCATGAGAACATCAGATGGACTAATTTTGAGTCAGTCACACTACATAGATAAAATTCTGGAAAAATTTACCAAAAATGATTCTGGAATTTCAAAGACTCCAATAGACAATAATCTTCATCTATCAAAGAATAGAAAAGAGAGTATTTCTCAGCTAGAATACTCGCGGGTCATTGGAAGTCTGATGTATCTGATGAGTTGTACTAGGCCTGATATTGCATACTCGGTTAGTAGACTCAGTAGATATACGAGTAATCCGAGTGGAGACCATTGGAAGGCAATTGTCAGGGTACTCAAATACCTTAGATACACTCGAGATTACGGGCTGCACTATACCAGATATCCAGCTGTCCTAGAGGGATACAGTGATACGAATTGGATATCTGATATAACGGATTCAAAATCCACTAGTGGATATGTGTTCACACTAGCAGGTGCAGCAATTTCATGGAAGTCCTCGAAACAAACTGTTATCGCTAGGTTCACAATGGAATCTGAGTTTATTGCTCTGGATAAATGTGGAGAAGAAGCTGAATGGCTACGCCATTTTCTAGAGGACATTCCTCAATGGGAAAAACCTGTGCCACCAATTTGTATCCACTGTGACAGTCAAACGGCAATTGGAAGGGCACAAAGTAATATGTATAATGGTAAGTCTAGACATATACGTCGTAGACACAACACCATTAGACAACTGATCTCAACTGGAATTATCTCTATTGACTACGTGCGGTCAAAGGATAATATAGCGGATCCGCTAACCAAAGGGTTAAGTAAAGAACATTTTGAAAAGTTGTCAAAGGGAATGGGTCTAAAGTCCATTAGAGGAAAGGTTTTATAGCGGACACCCAACCTAGCTGACTGGAGATCCCAAGATCTAGGTTCAATGGGACAACCAAGTTATACAACCGAATTAAATCACCGTGGGGGAGAAAATCCCTGGACCATTCCTTGATGAAACAGTGATAAACGGATAAGGCTAGCAATCTAAAACTGCTTTAATGATATGTGAAATCACCTATGTGAGAGAGAAGTGGGGCCGCTTTAGAGGAGAATTTTTATGGACTTAATTCTTCAGAAACTCTCGCAGAACCAGAACGGTGTTCCATGGCAAAAATGGACACAACTATGAGAACCGAAGGAAGTCAGTTGAATCTTGTGTGAGGTGTGTAATATCTTTACACAAAACAGCGGAACAATTCAAGGACATCTTGTCTATTGGACTGCTAGTAAAGTACATGCATTTTCACAAGGGAAGGTTCAAGGGTGGTGACACCTACCTATCCTATACAAGTTCAACTGGTGAACACTATCTACAAGTCAAAACAAAACAATTTCCATTCATGTGGGGGATTGTTGGAAATTATGGCTAATGGGTGAATGAGAAAATTGCTCACGAGCTAATGACTCTTGATTTTCTTGGTGGTTACAAGAAATGAATGAATTGCATTCATGAATAATCAAATACAATTAACACATATATTGAATATATGTGAGTTATTCCCCATAAAAGGAGAATAGGAAGAGTCATATAACGGATGGAACTCGTAGTCTATAAAAGGAGCACACGGCAAAAAGGAAAAGGACAAGAGAGCCTCATGCCATTTGCTTCCTGTAGCCGTTTTCTGAAAAGGAAAAGAAAAGAGAAGAAAAGTCTTCCCTTGGTTGCAATTCCCTAGAGAAGAAGAGCTTCCTTTTACTGAGACTAAAAGGAAATTGCACAAGTGATTGGCTACAATTTTTTTTTTACGAAGGATTCGACCTCAAAAGTGTTCACGCTTCTCTTCGATTTCGCTGAAGCGTTGCTGTTCGTGCTGCTGCTTCGCTTGTTGCCGTTTTACCTTGGGAAACTATTGTCCACGTGACCTCAAGCATCCAGGAGGGGACAATTCTGTTTCAAGGGGTTTGTGTCTAACACAGGACTCGGCTCTCTCGTATCTTTCGGTTTCGCCTTTGTTTCGGTTTGAATTTCCAAGTTCTTACACTAGTGAAATTCATTTAATTTTATAGCATTTTATTTATCCGAATTGCTATTTGAATTATCGTTCAATTTTGTGACTTATTAAGGCTAATTAAGTTTTTTATTACAATATATATATATATGAAAATATAGTCCCGAACTAAATTCTCATGCTACACATCATAAAAAAAAAAGAATTCTCTCGCGATACCACGTCATCATTTATGTTATAATAAATTTTTGTATTCTTTTATAATATAAAGTAGTTATATATTCATAATATATTTTTATCAATTTAATTATGTAAGTTTTATTTTTGGATATATCCATGTATCCATATCTATATGTATATATAATATAGAACAGAGCTGTGGTAGGATCGATGAGTTGGCCGCATGACACTTGGATTGCTTAATGAGATTTTCTCAGATTTTTAAATTTCTTAATGTTTATATTAATTTGTAATAAAAATAATTTTGTCAAATTTTTTTAAAGATATATAGTACGATAAAGTCCGATTTTTTAAATCTTTTATAGATATGATTGTTACTCATAAACTATTGCACATTATATATAGATTTTTTAGAATGGTAAATTACACTGGTGGTCCAAAAAGTTTCACTAATGTATCAAGTTGGTCCAAAAAAAAAATTTTGCTACTTGATGGTACAACATGTTTCAAAAGTGTAATATGATAATACAAACCGTCAAATCGCAACTAACGCCGTCAACCGATGCTGACGTGGTTGAAACGTGGCCGAAACAGTAACCTCTCTCTCTCTCTCTCTCTCTCTCTCTCCCCCCCCTCTTTCTCGTCCTGCTCCTCCCTTCCCTCGCCCTGTTACTGTTTCGGCCACGCACCTGACACGTTTGCGCCACGTCAGCGTCGCTTGACGGGGTCAGTTGCGATTTGACGATTTGTACTATCATGTTACACTTTTGAAACATTTTGTACCACCAAATAGCAAAAAAAAAATTTTGGACCAACTTGATATATTAATGAAATTTTTTGGACCACCAATGTAATTACCCATTTTTAGAAACAATGTGTGTCTACAAAAAGAAGGGCCCACGGTCTTCCAGCAAGATGAGATGTTCCAAGAATAAAGGTTGTAGAAAACAACTGAGTAAAGCAAATCAAGGTAACGACAACATACACTATTCAACATACAACGTTGAATGTGTTTGCTACTGTTGACCACCTTATAAAGAATACAATCAAATTCTAATTATTTAGGTGAAATTATGTATCATTCTTATGGATCCTTGGATTAAAAGGAGTCCACTTTTTCTCGACTCATGGATGATGAAGTGCAATTATAGGGTGTGAGTAACTAAAAGGTTGAAATAAAATTTATACCTTACAGCATAAAAAATTTAGTAATTTATCAGAATTTTATGAAAATGTGTATTTTCATGAGATATTCTTGTATATGCTTATATTGGCACCTTAATTGTTCTTTACATCATAAAGGTTTATGGAAGTTCATATTTTTGCGGTAAATTTAATTGATTTATTAATCATATTTTTTGTAGAGTAGTTCCAAAACAATCTTTCTTTATCAAGGGATTATATTTCGCAAGGATGCAGAAAGAACTTGAATAAAATCCATAAATCTCGGTGCCCAAGTCCGTCCGTCATTACTGATATATAGTTTCACCTTTGACCCAAGAATGGTTGGTTTAGTTACTATTATTTACTATATATCCGGGTCTAAACTATTTTCGTGCATCTTTGTTTACATGAGTAATTTTTAATCCTTGGTCTCTCAACATATTCCCTTTTTGCCTGTCTGTACCTTGGTCACTCTGTGGAATAGTATTTGATTGGATCATTACAGAAGAATGAAAGTAAAGGTAAAATTATTGTGGACATTGTGACTCCAAAGTTTTGAACTGAAGATAGCTCAGGAAGGAGACGCATCCCACGTGCAACGCACGTGGTCATTAAACTAATCACTGAAAAAATATGCATTTTTAGTGTGCATTCATGTCTGCTGAGGCGATTCATTCATTTATTTGGGTGTCTAGAGCTTTTCTAAAAGCTATGGGAACAAGACACAGAAAACTATCTTTAGTGATCAGGATAGTGCAATGGCGAATGCAATGCCCAAATATTTTCTCAAATAGTTCATCGGTTGTGTGTTTGACACGCTAAAATCTTAAATGGTCCTAACTCATATTGACGTGGTGAGGAAGAACCAATAAAATTTCTTCAATGAAAAATAATTATGTCAGTTATCCGGATTATTAGTACCAATTCTTCCGTTTCATGCAATATAATTGGTGTTTCCACACCACATGGCGAGGTGAAATCACCAAGATTTTCTCGTGTGACGCATTTCTAAATGTGCCAGACAACATATATCTCATCTATTAGGAAAGCCAAGCTCCAACGATAAGTTCAACAAAATTTTGCATTGTTGTGAGACAGAAGAAGAGATCGAGAGTAGTTGGAGAGAATTATACGAGGAGTAGGATCTTACCGACAATAGGTGGTTGAACAAGTCGTATTTGTAGAGGGAAAAGTGGTGTTCGGCTTTTAATCGTGACACATTCTAAATAGGTGGTGTTCGTGCTCAGCGATATTCTTTCAAGTCGAACAGGCAACTCGAATCAGATTTTAAAGTTATATATCTATATCAAGCTTTTGATTGATCTCGCAGGTACTTGAATTTGGTTCGGTGCCCTTGAAAACGTTCTGACAGTATCTTTCCAACGGGGACGTAGACTTTACCGTTCTTGGCGGTACAAATTTCTCAAGAGGAACATTTGGCAGATAATGTCTTTCGTGTTCTCAAAAGCCAACATCGGGAGAACAGGCCTACTCCTGAGTTTCCTGTCGAGGATGTTCGGTACATTGATGCCGAGGTTAATTCTTTTTCCCCGGCGGCAATCTTTCCATATAAAAGTCCTCCGCACCTTTCTTGGTGAATTTGATTGTCCTTCAGGTTTTATTTGCATCACTGTAGTTTCGATTTTATGACGAGTGCAATCTGCTCTTATCACGCTAATGAAATGCAACCTATTAACGAATACAAGTCATATTTGGCAAGGCAAACGAACAATTATAGTTTACTATATGTATATGTATATGTGTATATATATATATGCTTTTTGATAGTGGCTATAGAAATATTTATAATTCATTTATCAATCTTGATGTTTATAAGCCAACCGGTTGATTAAAAAGAAAAAAGAAGAAGAAGAAGAAGGAGAAGAAGAATGGGCAGCCCGATAAGCAAATTTCAAAAGCGGAGGGGCACCAACTTGTGGGAGGAGCGGCCACCACCGCCTGCCTTTTTTTTTTTTTCGGTGTGAACATTGATATCCAGAAGTCCAATTGGATCCCGACTAATCCAATTAAGTCGGTTCAGCCAACTAAGCGGTAAAACTCTTCTAACATAGATTTTCTGCATTTACAAAAACTCGAATCCAAGACCTTGTTTAAGCGGAATAAGCGTCGAACTGCGTGAATCAATCAACGTTAGTTGCATTTATTTAAGTTGGGCCTCCAAATTTGTAACCAAACGCTGCGGTTGAAAACACAGAGGTGGGAAAGTGATTAATTTCCTCCTGCCACTCTGCCAAACCCAGCCATATCAAAGTCCAGCCCACCTTTCCTAGTGAATTTGATTTTTAGGCCAACGCCCCGACATCCTCCCCTGTCCTAAATTTCCCATTTTGCGGAAGTCAATTAACTACTTCTAACTGAAATGATTTTGTCGAAAATAATAGCGTGTCTGCCCTCAAACTTATCAAAAAACTTCATTTTCACCTTTTTTGGGATTTTAGAGCACATTTGAGCGGAGAAAAATTACCAAAAAATATCCACATGTCTAGAAAATACTTTTTTGGGATTTCTTAGTCTTGATCCATTTACCTATTGAATAAATTGTACAAATCAAAGGGTTTTAATCAGAGAAAATTAATGTGTCGTTTTCTATTAAAAATATGAGTAACACATTTCAAAATTCGTTTTACATGTGCATCCCTAGGGAGGAGGAAATTGCTAATTACGTTGTATTGCTTTATAAAAGGGGCACCAGTAAACGGGAAACTAATAAGTGAAACTCGAGGACCTATCTATTAAAAATTGAAGGTCCATTTTTTGGTATCTGGTCCCTCGTGAGTTTCTTGTGATTTTCCCCGCTTTCTAAAACTTGTACATGCTTAGGGGATCTTCGACTGAGCCTAGGCCAATACGAGGTGCTTACAGCTACATTTCGAGGACATGACCTGCAAGACAAGACAAATAATGATGCGGTGTGATGGACGGTTTTGCAAATGATGTTGATTGCTCATTAATTCCTGTCTAAATCTTCTGTATGCCCTTGCTCGGCATCTTTGGCCGAGCGCTTCTCCCCGATGCAACCACAACGTTGATGAACAATAGACAAAGTACAGTTAGCAGGAGATCAAATCACGTTATTTTCACTTCCTAAAATGTCCAAAAATTTCATTTTATTACCCATAATGACAGTGATCATTTCACTGGCTAAAAATCCTCTAAAAATTTCTAACGTTTTTGAAATGAAGATTGGTATTTATAATCCATCTCTTTTCGATCGATAATAATGTTGTTTTAAAATGATAATTTAAAACTCCCAATTGAGCCACGATTTCTTGACAATGGCAACACTAGCTATATATGTAATATTAATTCATGAAACTCAAATATGAATGCACGCAAAAGATTTTACTTAATACTTATCTAACATCACATGACAGAACTTCCCTGAAACGCAAAGTGGGTCAAATAACTCGAATATATACGAAAATATGTACCTTACATTCCACGATGGGCTATGGGTGGACTCATTGTAGGTCACGTTGGATGTGCCTTGAAATTTTTTGTAGGGAATTTCTTGACAAAAAAAAGACATAAAATAAATGCAAATTACATTAAACTTTCTCCAAACACAGACGTGGCCCCAACGCCAAGCTTCGCAATGTAAAGTTTCTTTAATGGGCCCTGTGATTACATTCTCTGTCAACTTTCAAACCTCCGTTCCCAACTGCAAGGCATTGGCATATCTCAACCATCGTCGTCATCATCTCTTCCAGGACCAGATAATCTGGAGTCCGGAAACTCACCAGAACAGTGAAACGAGACTCCCGACTTGACACCTTTTGAGATCTTACAGCGCTATATGGATCTCTGGAATCATCTGATCCATTACTGACAACAGCACAGCAACGCATTTCTCCAGTTCCGGCTGAATCCTTTGTCCGAATCCCGATGCCAATCGAGCCGAAACAGGCATACGACTCGGCCACTCTGGCCCCGCCCCCATCCCCAATCCCCACAGGCAAGGGATCCCGATCAGCTGCCGATGAAACCTTCGTCCGGTACCTTAACAAGTCATTTCACATACCCGATCTGACTCTACCAGATCAACCTCGCTCCCACTCTGCAGTAAACAATCCGGATCAATCACCTAGCACCGTCGATTTCCAATCGGTTACATTAAGAGATCGTGACTCGATTGGGGGGCTCATGAAATCAGCAAGAAATTTTGGTGCATTCCTAATGAGTGGCCATGGGATTCTACACAAGGAGCTGCAATCATCGCTACAAGAAGCTGAACACATTCTTGGTATCGGGGGCGGCGATGTTGAGTTCGACAGGAAGATTATGGGAGAACAAAAGGGCGGCAGAGCAGTGATCCTGAGAGGAAATTTTAGAGAAAGAACGATCAAATGGACGAGAGAACTTGCAGAGACAACAGAGCGTAAAAGGTAGAGGTCAACAGACATTATACACATTTCTCATTGCCTCAAGTATTTTCTAGTTAATTTTCGGATTTTTTTTCCCTTGATGGATTTAAATTTGTCCTGTCAAACATAGTTCTATCTGTTCTTTAGAATGTATCAGCTTCGTGTAATTATGTCACACTGTCAGTGATATCTCTCTCGCACCCCTGATTCGCAGTCAGTACATCGAGGAGGTTGGATACAAACTCGATCAAATAGCGAAGGAAGTGATTCAAGTTTTCTCACAAGGCCTGGCTGATAAGAAGTTGCCTACTGAGGAGTGGGAAGCTACACTTAGCATATTCAGATATGTTCGAGGCGATCGCTCTGAACCCGATACGGATTTGCAGAGAGATCAGAGGAACCATGGAACTGATTCTGATTACACCGTGACAGTCATACTTCCCCTGGAGCAATACACGGAATTAACTCTCAGGTCTGAGACTGAGAGAGGTCCCATGAGGTTCCATTCAAATGCAGATACAGTCGTAGTCACTTGCGGGAAGGAGCTACAGGTAAGGATGAGAATGGCCCTCTTAGAATATGTTCAGTTTGCTGTATTTTAACAACATCAAATAAAAGAATCTCCTTCAATGCCGAAAATGAGAAATTCTGGGATGATCTGCCATAAAACGTAGCGTGAGGAAGCAGATTCTTCTTCATCGCGTCATCTTGTGGTAGCATCATCCAAGACTCTCTTGGGCAAAACAACCAACGTTTTTAACTTAAAGGAAAAATCAGAATAGCCGGAATAAACTGGTTTTTCAACCATAACTTGGTTCCTTTTCATACTTGACACGTAGAATGTCAAATCAGATTCATGCCCATGCTCGGTAGCAAAACAATAATGCCATTAAACTGTAGTTGAACTTGCAGCGAATCGTAATGAGTAAATCAATCCTTGTACATTCTGCTTTCTTTGCATTGGTTCCTGTTGGGATTTGGCATGTAAAATCAATGATTTGGCTTGGGTTCGGGGAAATTTCCTGTCCGTGGAGCCATCCCAAAGACATGGACCATTCTAAAGTCCAATTTCTTGTAATCACATAATCTTTGGATTCTGAATTTTGATATTATCCCTGGCCATGAAACTTTATGAGGCAAATGTGAATGAACTGTTACTTGCGAGGCCCATGAACATGGCCTAATCTTGATGTTTAGCAAGCACTGAGTCAATGTCTTCATTGCCCGTGACAACAGGAATGGAGCCAAGTAGGAGAACTCAAGTGTGCTTCTCCACTGGAACCTGAGTTTCACCGTGGAACTTCTCTTGCCATTGAGTACAGGTGCTCGCTTCCGACACTGCACCAAACTTCAAGAAGAAACGATTGCCAGAAAGTCTCTGTATATGATCAGGTGCTGGTTGTTTTGGTCGTCACCCTTGTCCTCAAATTTCTTGGACACTTATGGTCATGGCTGGTTTGAAGTTCTTGCGTCCTGTCGGCATGGATATGCGATTCACCTCGAGTGATTCTGGATGGATAAAAAGGACGAAAACGTATACAATTTTCCGATCATCATTGTACAGCAGTGGTTGTTTGTTTTGTTAACCGTGAGTGTTTAGAGAATAAGCTCATACATCTTGGGCCCATATTTCTTGCTCCCAAGTTCGTCGAGTTTCCAAGCTAAGATCTGATTCAACATATTCTTCTTCTATCAAATGGCATTCTGTTCCATCCGCACTATGATTCTGTTCATCTTCGAAAAGATATAGAGACATTCATCACGGTAAACTGGCCCGTGATTTACGCATCTTTCACGCGAATAAATTAGCCAATGAAATATACATAACTCGATCGAAATCATGATAGCAAGTGATCACGATGTAACCTAGTGAGAGCAACTAACCCTGCTCGAAATCGGCTCCATAGAGACAAAAGCATGAGCTGGAAAATGACATCTCAAAGTTGAGACGGATTCTTTTGGAAAATAGATAAGAATATTTTTCTCCATAAGGAGAGACGAAATTTCCATTTACAGTTCCGTCTCTCTCAATAGACGGAACTGGAGAAGGAATATTCCAACTCTTATAAACAAGAGATGGATATTTCCGCCTCGTCCTCCATCTCATGTGGTCAATGAGATGAATAAGTCCATCCCTCGCTCCGTCTCTATTTTGAGACGGAATAGTAGACGGAAATTTTCGTCTCTTTAAGCTGTGAGATGGAAATTTCCGTCTCTGCATCGGTCTTTATTTGTGATACAGATACTTTTGTCTCTATGTCTCTCTCTTTCCATCTAGATATTTAAAATACATAATTATATTTTCACCAGCAACATTTTACCCAAAACTTTTTTCTCTCTTCTTTCTGTGAACCCCAACCTTTCTAGGGTTTGAAAAATCTTCAATCCCAAGTTGTGAGAGGTCCCAAAGTTCCCAAATTCAAAGGTTTATCTTCAGATCAAGAGACTCCATCATCATTTCATCCACTAATTTCTTAATATACTATATGGACAATTTCTGAATGTAATGTATAGTCAATTTCGATTATTTGTGTTATACAGGTCATCCGATCTCGAAATCAATAATTTTTTAAGATCATTTATTTTGGGGGGATGGAAAGTAAGACGAAAATTTCTCATCACTTGAAGATAAAATATATAATCAACTTGCCCAAAAATATGAAAAGCCTACCCAAAGAAATCCCTAAAACCCAAAAAAATGAAAAGCTCGCCCAGCCCTATTGCCCCTCTGCTCTTTTCCATAAATCAGAACCCTAAATTCATTTCACTCGTTTTGCCTCTTTCTCTCTCTCACTCGTTCTACCTCTCTCTATATCTCTCTTTCGCTCTCCCACAGTCATTATGCCTCTCTCTCTAACGACATCAGAACGCTCATCAGCTCCCCAACTCATCATTGCGCTTCTCAGCTCGCTAACAACGTTCCTTTTCGGCCAGCAGTGTCGCTCAACTCGCACCACTGGTTGCGCTATTTCACCGTCTCTTTTAGGAGCTACCTTCTTGGAGGGATAAACTACTTCGGCACAACTTAGACATCATGCATATCGAGAAGAACATCTTCCATAACATATTCAACACGACAATGGATGTAAAGGGAAAGACGAAGGATAACAAGAAATCATGGTTGGATTTGCAGGTTCATTGCAGAAGACTTGAGTTGGATTTGCAGGTTCATTGCAGAAGACCTGAGTTGCATTTGCAACTAATGCATAATCAAGATGGGTGAAGTACATTGTCACCTGTGCAAAAGAAAGTTGTAAGCTAGTGGATTGGGGGTCTTCACCTGCCAAACGGGTATTCGTCAAATCTCGCTCGTTGTGTCAACCCTTTCAACGGGATATTTTACGGGTAGAAGAGCCATGATTATCACGTTTTGATGGAACAGTTGCTTCTGATCACATTTAAGGAATTGCCTGACCATGTATGGAAGTCATTGGCTGAACTAAGTAAATTCTTTAAAGGTTTGTGTTCCACGATACTAAGACACAGCGACCTTGATAGAATGGAGTAGAATATCCCTATCATTCCTTGCAAGTTAGAAAGGATTTTCCTTCCTTCATTATTCGATGTGATGGAGCATCTGCCTATTCACTTAATAGAAGAGGCTCGCAATGGAGGTCCAGTTTAATTTAGATGGACATACTCATTCGAGAGGTAATATTACTTTCAATGTTGTTACAATCAAATATATATCATTATATGTTCTGGTTTTATGTGTGTGATTACATGAATTAATTTTCAAAGGCATGTATATGCTTTTTTAGGTTTCTTGGGAAGCTCAAGAGAACGGTAAGGCATGTGGAGGGATATGAACGAGCTGCACAAAGCCATTACATTTGGGAGAGCTCGTGACCATGCTGAGCATGATGGTGGAGACGATGAGGATGACCACAAATCCGATGAAGATGATGATGAAGCCAACAAGAATGAAAGTCCGGCCGAGAGTGACCATAATTGAGTTCATAAGTTATGTAACATGGTTATTTCACTACATGGTCGATTTCGAGACTTCGTGTTTAAGTTGTAGTGTACGGACAATTTCTGAATGTAATGCATGGTCAATTTAGATTATTTGTGTTATAAAGGTTGTCTTGATCTCGAAATCAGTAATTTTTTAAGATCTACTTTTTGAATATTGACGGAAAGTGAGATAGAGATTTATGTCTCATCACTTGAAATCCCTGTAACCCACTTCTACCTACCCAAAGAATTTCCCAAAACCCAAAAAAACTAAAAGCCTGCCTAAAGAAAATCCCAAAAACCCAAAAAGAATTAAAAGCTCCAACTTGTTGGATACCTGCCCGACCTTATTACTCATCTTCTATTTTCCCCCAAATTAGACCCCTTGACTCACTCACAAACCCCTATGTATGTCTCTCGTTCTGCCTCACAATGAAGCTCGCTCATGGCACTCCTCAGTCGCTCACGGCGCTCCTCAGCTCTTGCACTTTTGAACTTGCTCATGGCACTCCTTAGCTCCCTTTTGGCCAGCTCACTGCCTATCTCTCTCACGACAACTCTCTTACAGTGCTCCCTTCCAGCCAACAGTGTCGCCTCTCAGCTTGTTGCTCGAGTTCGCGCCACCTCCAGCCTCTTTCGTTCCCAGCATCCTCTGCTCCATTCAACTCGGCTATCAAGTTCGGTGAACTTTATGCGACAGCCCACGAGCTATCTGTTCCCTCATCGTTCCAACGTAGGCATTTCTCTTCTCTCCTCTGTTCTGCAAGCTCAACGACCACCTTGTTGTGGCCCCGACTTGTTGAAGTCAGACCCAAGCCCCTTTCTCCTTCGATGGCAGTAATGGTTGCGGGATCTCACCTCCTCCACCTAGATCCCAAGCCCCACCGACACCTTGAGCTGAGCCATCTTCCTCATCTTCGAGTCCCTCAAGCACAGCTCTGCCATGAGCATCCGTCGAGCTCCCCTCTTGCGAAGCTAAGTATCGTCGTCTCTCTTTCTTCATTCCCTATTTCGATCTTTTCTATTTCTAAGTCTTTTCTCTCTTTTCTCTATTGTGATTTGCAGCACACCAAAACTCTGGAGGGTCTCGTCTCAACTCAACTTTGACCCTTTCTCAGGGGCAACATCGAACCCAGCCACAAGATCCCTTCCTTGAACCTTCTACATAATCTTGGGGCTCCAACGAGCTCTCTCAAAGTCTCGACATCACCAGCTCCTCTTTCTTACCCCGACCTACAGATCGATCCTTTAGCCTTAAGCGTAACATGCGGAGCCTAGCTACTCATCTCATCTTCAACTCGATGGAGGCCCGAACCTCTACCACCACCTCAAGTCACTCCGCCCCGACCTCACCATTGATGCTGTTGAACATCCTTTCAAAAGCTAATTGATGCTCTTCCCATTCTCTGTGTTTCCCACTCTCGTTTTCCTTCTATCTCTGTCGTTGTATTTCTTCTTTGCAGCCACTTGCCTCTTCCTCTACGATGACCAGCTTTTCACGATGCTTTCGGACCCGACAAGAGCAAGTAAATTCAAAAGGGAGTCCACTATCTAGAGAGTCCACGGTAAGTGAAACCTGCAATTTCACTTAATTAATGTTATTCAAAAGGATTAGTCATTTTGATAAACCTTATTTGCTGAGAACATTTGTTAAAGTTTCAAGAGGCTAGTGGAGTGAATTTAGCATGGTCGTAATGTTAATGAGGCAACTCTTGCTATGCTTATGGTCGATATTAATCGGATTTATTAGTCACATACTCTGTCCCATTTCCTTTACTACAACTGGCTTGTGTGCTCTCGAACATTGTTAAATTTTGCTAGTTTTCACCTCCCATTCAATAATAAACTAAAGGACAAGTACAAAAATCTTTTTGTGGTTTGAGATCGAGACAAATTGCACATTGTGTTTTTGTTATGGACAATTAGCCCCCCTATTGTGTACTCCGTTAACAATAAGGGGTTACGACGTTAGTTTTTTTTCATTTTTAGTCCTTAGTCTTTAGTCTTTTAATGATTTTTGTTCTAAATTTTTTTCTTTTATCATTCATATCCTCAACTTTCTATTTTTTTCATTTTAGTCCTAAAAAGAAAATTGATAGACACCGAGGTCGTCGGCATCCTCCATGGGTACCGTACCGGCAACCTCCATGGAGAGTTTGGGGATGCCAATTGGTGGTCCCAACCCCCGAATCAACAGGGGACTCCGAGTCGGAGTTCCCAATCGATTCGCGAGCTAGGGTCACCAATCGGCAACCCCGACCCCTCCATCAAGGTCACTAGCGTCCTCCGTAGGTACCGATGACCTCTGCGAAGGGTCTGGCAATGTCGATTGGAGGCCTCAACCTACTAATCGATCTAGAACTCTGACTCAGAGTCCTCGGTCAATTTGGGGGTTGGGGTAGCTAATTGGTGGTCCCGAGCCCTCCACCGAGGTCATCGGTACCATAGAGGACCCCAACAACCTTGATTAAAAAAATGAAAAAATGGAAAGTTGAGGATATGAATGATAAATGAAAAAAGATTTAGAACTAAAATGATAAAAATGCTAAAGATTAAGGACAAAAAATTTTTTTAAAAAAAAACTAACGCCATAACCCCTTATAACCAACGGAGTACACCATAGTGGGGCTAATTGTCCCTACCAAAAATACAGGGAGAAATCTGTCATGACTCCAAACCACAAGGGGGGTTTTGTACTTTTCCCATAAACTAATCATTGGATGAGCCTTACTCAAGCTTGCTCTCCAAATTTTCAAAATTAAACGATGGAAGTGAAATGATTATACATGTGTGCTCTCTATATTGACTTTCGGGTATTTTATTGAGGATCTGCTCTACATGTGTCTTTTACATATTCTTTCTGGGAGTTGCAAAACTCTAATTTATTGGTATAAAGGCACCAAGGGTGTTGTACTTACGTGTGCCGTGAGTTAACCCATTTTTGTGGTCTTGCCATGAGAGATTAAAGAGGTGTTGTTAAAGCCCCGTTTGAATTGTAAAAGTAATTTTAGAATCATGATTTTGATTTTAACTCAACACACTACACGACAAAAATACACGTTTCCCAAGTCAAATTTATAATATTATCTCATTTGTCTTTTTCCATAATCAAAATCAAAATCAAAATCAAAATCATGATTCTAAAATCACACTAACAATTCAAACGCAGCATAAGATTCTAAATATGCTTATGTACGCTCCTTCCTATGCTCCATGTTCGTTTGTTCTGTATGGTCCTCCTTTTCCTTAATATCATGTTTGAATGCTTTATGGACCTCTTCTCCCGTTTCTTCTCTCGTTTTGGATGTCCCACTAAGCATCATTAATGGTGAGGAAGTGAGGAAGATCAAGAGAAGGAAGGAGGAAGTGAACACTATTAATGGTGAGGAATTGGGCATCATTAATGGTTAGTTTTCTTAAGTTTTATAAGTTGCAGCCTGTGAACATCCTTTGATCGAAATTGAGTTGAAATTGGTAAATTTGCTAGAAATTGAGCTGAAATTGCTAAATTTTCGTAAGTCTTATAACTTGCTTTGATCGAAATTGAGCTTAAATTGTTGAATTTGCTTGAGCTGAAGTTGTTGAATTGTTGGTCGATTTGATTTGTGCAGATGTCTCTTCGGAAGAAGGTAAAGCGCAAGTAGAAGGCCCTTTCAGCCATCCATACACCTACACCCGCCATCCAAGCTCCATCATCTGTTGCAGACTACATTTTGAAGCTTGAAGCTCAACCTTCCTCTTCAAACCCCGGTGGAACTATTGCAGCGGCATCCTTGCAAGGGGATTTCTTTATGCTTCTCAAGCCGACGATAGTGACAAAGACGATAATGGGGTTTAGGGTGACTACGATAGATCTGGTTCTGGCTCCGATGACTCCGGTGATCACTCTATGGCGGAGGATTTATTTGAGGATGAAGTTTAGATGTGTTCAGTTTACCATTAAGTTGGTGTGAGACTCAATTTATGTTTATGGATTATTGTTCTGTCATTATTTTCTATGGTGTTGGATTATGTTTGCAATGGTGTTGGATTATCGTTTTGTGGATCAAACTTGGATATGATTGGGAACGGATTTGTGGTTTTTGTGGATTTGGTGTTGGAGTTGTTGTTATGGATGAAAAGCAGGTTATGTATGTGTGGATTTGTGGTATGTATGTGGACATATATGTGGTTGTGGACATGTGAAAGCAAATTTCGGTTTCGATTCCGATTCTATATATATTAATATTTTTCCCTTCATTTCAAAAAGAGACGGAAAACTCTGTCTCTTATCTCCCTGAATCCATTCCATGGGTGAGATGGACAAGAAACAGAAAGTTATGTCTCCTATAAAATAGAGATGAATATTTCGTCTATCAATTTGAGACATAAAACTTCATCCTAGTCCATCTCTACAGTTGAAACGTCCATGGAGACGAGAAAGTCCATCTCTCTAGTAGCGAGACGGAAATGTCAGTCTTCAACATTAAGACAGAACTAGAGACGATCTCTTCTATCTCTTCCCATGAGACAGATCTGGAGATGGAAAATTTTGTCTGATGTATAGAGTTGAAATTCGCTATCTCAATTTTCCGTCTCTATCCTAGGCAAGACGGCACATTCTCTCTTCTAATTTGCAACGCAGTTTTTATAGACGGAAATTTCCGACTCTATAGACTGATAGAGATGGAATTTTCTCCATAGAGACAGATATTGGCGGTCTCTGTAGAGCCGATTTCCAGTAATGTAAAGTGGGACGCAATGTGGCTGAATGAGTCAAATATCATATGCAATAAATGGGGAGAATACTACGGCTTAATTTGCATAAATATTTATGGGCCCCAACCAACGGCTGAATCTGTCTTGTTCTCCGTCTTTGAACGGCAAAGAGGAAGAAAAGCCCAAACTGTATGAACAACGGAACATTCGCCCATGGCAGTTCTCCGACCCCATAAATTACAAACACCGACTCATTCCCGATCGAGTGAGTCCCCATCTCCTCTGAGATTCTCCATACGATTTTCTGCCTCCTATATGTGTGCACGTGCACCTAATATATTGCCCCTCCAATTCGACCATCGTCAGTTGATACTCTCATGTATCCTATTTTTCCGGTACAATTGCGAGATGTCTTCAACTATCAGCTTAATTAGACTACTCTTTGCTCAGCATCAGTATATATTTCTTAACTATAAACTGCTTTTGATGAATTTCAAACCCACATACTTTAGGTAAAGTCTGTCAACTGTGACACCGTAGTTTGTCAATCGTTGTTGGCGTGTAATTGTTTCAATGTGCAAAACCAGAATCCACGGAGTCATTGTTGGAAGTCTATCCTTCAATTTTATTCAAATCACATAAATTCAACTTTTTAATTTAATTTAATTTGGTCTGATTCTATCTTATTCAGCATATGCTTAATTTTATTTGTCTAGTCATTCCCGCAGCTCACCGACAACCTACAATTACATCCAGTGTTATTATATTGCGAGAAAAATGATAATTACTAACAAATTAAAAGAATGATTCTCCCATTTTTCAGAAAACAGGAATTATAATTGAAAAGCTAGTAACATCACTTGTCTCTCCAACATTGAGCTATCTTCCACTATTGTCCTATATCAAGCTTATCGTCATAAAAGGTCTAGCACGATAACGCGTTTTTTTTCCGTCCATCAGTCAATTATCGTCATAAAATGGCTTGATCATAACATTAGTTCAAGCAGGAAATCAGAAGTTATAAGTTTCAAAAAGCAAAAGTGAAATCTGATCGGACCGCTGGCTAGTTGTACAAGATTGGAAGATAATTGCAGCCTTTCAAGAGAAGAAAAATTATTTCAATATATATAGGAGAAGAACGTACAAGCTCTTTTTCTTTCTTTTTTTTTTTCGGGGGAACGTAGAAGCTCTTTCTATGTTAAAGTCAAAAGGCTAAAATAATTTATTTAGAAAAAAAAATCTTGAATTTCATGCATGAAAAGGTTTTAGGCATGAAATTGAAAAGGTAACAACTTTTGATTGTGGAGTACTGTCTGCTCTTTCTTGGACAAAATATCCCATGCTTGACACCATACCCATCAAATTATTAGGTACATAAAATATAATTTAATTCAAATGAGATTACTATTTCTTGGTAAGTGCCCTCAACTTTTGCGGTTTCAGTCTTTAAAAAAAAAACAAACAGTGAACGAAATTCAAACATATTGGTTCCTGCTGTTTTTTTTCCTGAACTTTTTTAGAATAATAAATGATTATTTGAAAATGATAAACAGTGAAGGAAAATTTCAAATATATTGGCTTCTCCAATTTTTTATGTTTATTTTACAATAATAGCATCATGAAATAACTGATTAATTAGTCTAAATTAATATCCCCAATTTTCTAGCTGAAATTATTGAAGACATCAGTTTTTATGGAAGAAAAAAAAAGTTGAAGATATTACAGACACTTTTGTATTTGGTATAACTAGCAGAGCGAATTCTTGTAGTCATGATTGGTGAAATCATTGGCCAGAGGTGTGTTTGGTTTTAGAGTTAAGTAGAATTGAATTTTGATTTTAATTTAGTTGTAATGATTGTGTTATTGAATTATGAGAAAAGATGTCAAAAAGTAATGAATAATTGATAAAAAGTAATGATTGTATTGTTGAATTGTGGAAAAAGTAATGGATAGTTGTGAGAATTTAATATTAAAAATTGAATTGAATGGTTAAAAAATTGAAAAAAAAAAGGAAAATGTAATAATTGTGTTGTTGATTTTTGTTGTGTAGTGAGCAGAGCTAAAGTTAAAGTTAAAATTTTTAAAATGCGATTGTAAAACCAAACAGAGTGTTAGAATTGTGTCATGTGTGGCTGCAAATCTTCATCAATTTTTAGATATGCTTAAGCATTAATTATAAGTAACTCCAAGGGCTTTTGGCCTAATGATTAAGGAATAGCTCATATACCAACTCGATTCCGAGTTCGAAACCTCTTGGAGCCACCGAGTGCCTTTGGCGTGATTACCTGCTCCGTGTGCCATTGAGAGTTCACAGAGCCCCCGAGAATTAGTCGAGCAAATCCTGGACACCCCGGGTTAGCAAAATAAAAGCATTAATTATAAGTAATCATCTAACGCTCAGGTTGCGCAGACTTTTTTGCGGTTTTTATTTTATATTGATATTATTGTTTTTATGAATTTTATAATAACAAAAAAATTGAAGTAAATAATCTCATCGAAAATATCTAATATATAAATAAATTGTGGAAATTCGGGAAAAAAATTAATTATGAAAATGTGAAAAAAAAATTTAGGTATATATTAATACATGCGAAGGATCGATCGACCACAAGCCGAGGGTTGCGAATGGAAGTGAATCATCAATCGAATAGAGAGCTCTCGTGAAAAGAGTTTTAATAATACAATGTATAGATATAGATTCCATAAGAAGAAAGTGAAATGATTGCAAAATCTTTCGGCATAAAAAAAAACGATGAATAATATTTTTAATTTTGATTATATGTTTAATTATTCTTTGGAATCAATTAACTAAATCAATCAACTTGATGAATGTATAGAGACATTTATATCTTTTTTTTCAGTGTGAGCTTTAATATCCAAAAACTCAATTGGGCTCCGACTAATCATATATTTTTTAAATTGATTTATGTTACATAATCGAGTAAATGCCCAATTCTAGATTGTTCCAGTGCAGGCTTGTCCTGAAATTGTTAATAATCAAATTAAATATATTATTTTCTCAGTTAATAATTATACTAAATTCATGAAATTTGTCCTTTTTAGCACTTCAGGAAATAAAGCAACGAAGAATTTGTCCCTTTTTCCCCAAATGCTGTCTTGTCTTAGCCAGTTAGCCTTATTATTGCCCCATTAATTTTTAAAAAAATGAAAAAAAAAAAAGGAAAAGGAAAAGGAATAGAAGATATATAATGGGGGGCTTTGTTTAGCTATCTCCATGCTAACCGCTCCATTGTCTGATTCATAAGTAATATCAAGCTTGAATACAAGTTTTGGCGGACAGATTTCAATTTCCATTAATGAGAATTCAATGAAATTATTCGTTCATATTAGACGTTCTAATCGATATATAACCATGCCCTCTTCATGTAAAATAAATTAAAACAGTACAACCTAGTTATCAAGCCCAACAGAGTTTTGATGAATGGTTAATCTTATATGCCAGGGAAATGACATATATGTATAGTTATATGCTGTGTTAAAGGGAAAATTCAGAAAATATGAGTAATGTAAAAAATTTAACAAAATCATCATAACTCTGATTTTGACTTTTATCACAGTTAGGTCACATATTTAATGTATTTAATTTCTTCTTGTTTGTCTTATTATTTGATTAATGCAGAACATGCTGAACATGCTCTCTCATTAATATAGCATGCTTTTTTTAATAGAAAATAGAGCATGCATTATTTTGATGGAAAAGAAAGCATAAATTGCAGCAAAAGCTGAATATACTGCCCAGAGAGAAGTGGAAAATCTAGGGCAAAGAAAACACTGACATATTGATCAGCATTCGTGCACTTTAAGGTACTTGTTCTTCAATTATTTTCACAATTTTGAATAAAAACATGCGGGAATTAGATTTACAAGTTGTATTTGTAGGTGGGGACCTTTTATTTATTCATGCATGCTACCTATTGCGTATTATTCAGGAAATGTCCATTGCTGCCGGTTCTGTATGTTTGTAGGGTATCAACATCAAAATATCGGATCTAATCAGTGATGAAAAAGTTCGAAAATAACGGATCTCGGCTACTTGTCCTCTGAAGATTAATAAGTGGACGATAACCTTGCAAATTTCACTGCTGACCTGACAAAAAAAATCGATTCTTCAAGATATTGTAATCAAGAAGAATGTATGAAATGGAGACAATGAAAACTCCCAGTCATCTTTCGAATCCAGCTTGATTTAACTTTTTTATCACAAATTTACCCAGTCATGATTTATCACTTACTATAAATATATTAATGAAGCAAAAGACTGTATCATTCTTTCGAAAAATAGTGTAAATAACCTTTTAACGCTTGGTCTAGGAATATTGTTATGGATGAAAAAATGCTGAGACAACATTGCCGGAAAAATAATAACAAATTTCAAAATAAGTCCAAGCGATTGAGAGATATATTACACTCCATATTGAAGAAATCACATTTGTAACTATTAAATTCAATGCAAATGATTATTTTAAAAAATCTTTACAAATACTGCTTCTACTTAAAAAGTAAAGAAAAAGTATTTGTGCAACATCCACTCCCGGACGAACTTTTTTTCACATTCATAATAGCATTGTCACGCTCTTTTTTTCCCAAAATTAATTTTCTTACATTAAAAGTATTATTTACTTTTAAAAAAATCTAGATTCAAGTAAAACTTTTAAATAGTTTTATCTGTGCCGCGGTTACAATCCTTAGAGTAAGAAGTGAACTGCACCGTAATGTTGACGCACATAGTATGATATCGAAGCATTTCTAGAATATAATTACACGCAGGCAACCGATTTTTTTTAATTTATATCTTCATATTATATAATATCAGGATTAATTTGACAACTCATTCATTGAGAACTATTTATTTGCCTTACCTCTCTGCCATGCCCCTGTGTCTTGAATTGAAATACCCAATGGTCGATCGAGCAAATGGAATCCCTTCATCCATTGTTTGGCTTAAAAAAGAAAGCAATTTAATATCTCCTTGAGGAAGAGAAACTATGGTCAACTTAATACCAAAACTCGTTTCCCATTGATAAGTGGGATCTCGACTATGCGGAACCTACAATTTCTACAACGGAACGTGAATCTGATCTTTGATTTGAAGATTCGCGTGGTGACGTGATTCTTAGTATGCTTTTTAGCACTTAATTTTTACATAGGTATAATACGTTTTTATGACAAACAAATTGAACAAACATCTCATAGCAAGCATTGCACCGGGAGCTAACCTGGCCTGTTAGCTTAACTAGTAACTCCTCGTCCATACCGAGAGGATTTTAATCCGTCGTTTAATATTCGATTATTCGAAAGGGAAACTTCTTTTGCCGATATTCAAAACATGGACATCATGCAGTAGTCGCATTCACATCACCGTAGCATGAATTCCCAACAGATGAAACTTCCTACTACACTGATAATGTGTAATTCTTCTTTTTCCAATTTTATATTTTCCTTCAAAAAAAAGATAGCGATGAATCATGAAATTGAACGAAAACATGTTGGATTGAATCCTACGACAAGAGATTGGACTGTGAAATGTATCGTGAAGGAACCAAACAGATTTTGTTTTCTCATTTTTCCTGTCTTCTTTGAAAACAGGAATAAACAAAGATGACAATTTGTAAAATTATTCCGAACACAATCGAGATTATCAGCAGAATAATTTGTCATTAAACACAGTATATATACAAATTAAGATTAGCTTAACGATTCAACATTCTCGGTAAGATCACGAGATGGCCTCAGTCTATTCGCTAAAACTAACTCTCGCTCAGTTGTAGATCACAAAGTGACTGCAGTGGATTTCGAACTATACTGCTAGTAAAAGTGCAGTTTGCCGACTGCATCATGGTTACAGCCGGATTACAATTTCATTGTAACCTAATGGCACTGAGATCAAACCAAATTTGCTTGAAAACACTGATAATGACGTCATGGTACTCATCTGAGTTGAGGGAGAGATAGCAAGCAAGAAGCTCCTCCAAGTCCTTGGATGCCCTGATGTCGTTCTCCATGATCATCTCCACCATCGACTCCCTGAAGTCCCTCTTCGGGTCGGCCGACGACTTCACGATGGCGAAACTGTCTGACACGCTCCTCCTCCTCCGGTTCCCTGACCCCGCGCTTGAGCTTGACGACGCCGAGACGCTGCTCTTCCTCTGACTGCCCTGTGTCTTCTGCCTTGGAACGATCCTCGGGGAGTTCGAGTTTATCCGTAGCCTCACGCCCGGCGAGTTTACTGCGAAGCCCCTCACGGGACTCGGTTTTAGGCTGGCGGGGGCGTGCTCTTTCACGGTGATGGTCTGTTCTTTTACAACCTTGACCGACACGGACCGGTCACGGTCAGCTTCCTCCAGCCGCCTCACATTCTTCACCATGTCGGTGAACTTCATAGGCTTTGTCACGATTGGCGGCAGCTCAATCTCAGGATCGAAAGAGCTCTTGCCGACGTCGAAGACGATGTCTTTCAAGCCGGAGTTGACTCCACAGCTGCAAGAAGTAGACCACGACACCATTTGATCAAAAGACTGAGGCAGCTGCGGTGGTTGCTCGACGGAGGAGGACTCCGAATCCGAGTGCGAGTGCGAGTAGGAGGAAGGAGAGCTGGAGAATTCCGTCTCGACGACAGAGATTGGCTCTGTTTTGGCCCAGACAGAGTCCAGAGTTGCCCTGCAGCTGCAGCCAGCAGAGACAGAGGAGCTCACGTGCCTCGGAGGCTTCTTCTTCCTGGACTTCCGGGCATTCGTTCTGCGCTGCTTTGTCGATTGTCTCGGTGTGTTCGCGATCGGGAAGTAACGGCCGTCCAAAAGCTTTGGCTCCGAGGGCGAAACTGAGTCATTGAGGGCGAGGTCTCTGGTGAAGTGGTAGGACTTTCTTGGAACAGAATGCTGATGGGATTTCTGGGCTCTGCCCTCCTGCTGCTGCTGCTCTGTTTTCTTCGGTTTCGGGTCGTGATTTCTTGACGATTTCGCCATGTGCTTGAGCTTGTAGAACCAGGAGTTGGACACCATGTCTGATAGCTTGAACCTGTAATTCCCCATTGATTTCAACTCTCTCTGCCTCTCTGTCTGGAAGTGCTCTGTTTGGTGGCTGAGAGAAACTGAGGAAGAGGGAACGGAATGCTTCTTGGCTCTGTTTGGGGGAGTGGGGAAGAGTGGGATTTTGTTCAGCAATTAAAAGGAAAGGAGAGTGGGGCCATTGAGAAAGAAAAAGGAGAGAGAGGAAGAAAATGCAAAGTTGAAAATCGACCCCATAATCGGTCTACATATTTTTATTTACGAAACATTTTAATTGGTTCTTACTCATTTAAAAGTGATGAATAATACTTGTCGAATATTTTCTCGAGAGGTTGGGGAGTGGAGCCCACTGATGTTGAAGAAACTTTGCTTTCTTGTCTTGTGATGCCTAATCACCTACCAAACAGGATACTTTGTTCCCTAATCATGGTTATTTTTTGTTGATTTTTATTTGAGGAACGCCCATTTATACCGCTAAACCCATCTGAGAGTGCAGCTTCAAATTTGCATGAGGGAAGTTTTTGGCCATAAATTTCTTGTCGGGTGCATTATAAACCTTTATTTGTCAGGACGATATGTTTGATATTACTGTTAAATAAATGATGATTTGATCATTACGATGATAATATTACTACTGTTAAACATTGATTGAGGGCCAATGAATACACTTGATTATGTTGCTTAAGGACACGTGATCAAAGGGTGGTCCTAGTAGGATTTTACCGTACTTTTTAGCAATCAGCTTTCAATAGGAAATTTTCAATTTTTAGGGTCAATTATTTGCGTAACAACGGGTTTGATCATTATAGCATCACATTGGGCTCAAATTGACAACTATTGTCTAGTGATGGCGTGTAGGTACGAATATCAGAGTCCGAGTCCGGAAATAAAAACAAAAATTACTTAATCTTGACAGAGAGCGAGAATCCTTCCTCTTATACTAGACATTCAAACGAAAGAAATGTCGATACAAGAAAATCGATTCACCGTGTCCTGAAAGATCAGATCGGCTGCACTTAGCATTCGACCCACTAGTTCGATGATTAAAGCTCTCCGGCATCACGAGCCACGGAGAATTCTTACATGTATATGACAATGTTCTTTTACTCATTCTGGGAAAGTGGAACAATCCTTGTTAAGAAATACTAGAAGGAACCGCGTTCTGTGGGCTGCTGATTATATAGCGAGTGATGATAAGACCCTTTTACCAGCTTCAATCGTCCGTTTGCTTTATAGGAATGGTCCTTCGGGAAAGAGATGTGAAGAAGGAAATGACAAAAATCTAAAGACGCTTTTCCGCGAGTGCAAGATCTTCGGGATTATATAAAATCCAACATAGAAAATTTCCCCTGGCCCCATCGATTTCCCGAATCGGACGTCACGTCTGCCGAAAATCTTGCTTCGGTTGATGAATATGTTGATTGTCGACCAGTGATTAGATTGCCGACCGTGATTAGAGTATCAGGTAATAAATTAAGAGATGTGACGCGGTTGGTAAATTTTTAATAAAAGGATTTTATAGGCAGAGCATGGTTCGAAAGTAAAGCTCATTGGAACTACGTCATGTTAGGGTAAATTGATACCCAAGTGGAAGTTTAGTTTCAACTATTAGGTGATGACACCTTATGATCTCTACCAAATAAATTTGTCGGGCAATTAAAACCATATATAAAATTATGTTTTTAGGGAGATGTCAGTACACTGTATTGATTGGGTTCATTTTATCAAGTGAATTAATTTGGCAAGATGATGAACACATGATTAATCAAAGTCTGGACTTGGGAAAGAGAAGAGAAGAAACAAAATCATATTGATGCTGGAACCTTTCAAATTTGTGCAATTAAAATTCCCTATATATGTTGCTCATACAATAATAGGACTTCAGGGAATTTTAAGGTTGCGCTTCGTTGATCGGACAAACGAGTGTCGATAATCCATGCCGAAGGATTAGTCAGGGGCATAGCGACTTTGAATATAAAGGTAGGTAGCTAGACAAGCCTAGCTAGTTAATTAAAAAATTATCAGAACAAACTTAGCTTCTTTTTCTTTCTTTTTTTGTTTTTCTCTGGTCGGATTCGAAGTGCAACCTTCCGAAATTAGTTGCAATGAAGCATCGATATCCAGAAGAACGTTATCGTCGGTCAGAGGCGAAGTAGCGAGAGCAGTCCAAATGTCTTGTGATGAACTCGAATGGGGGACCAATTCAATTGTCTGTCATGCCAAAGACAAACTAGGTTTTATGATTTTTGTCTTCGATCTAGTACAAAACGAATGCCTAGAATTTTCTATACGGAACTGCATGCATGCATATCAGGAATCAAGGACAAAATGTGTGTTATACTATGGCCAGGCGTTTGGTGCTTTCCTGGAACCTTTGGCCCGAACTGGACGGCCCTACCGAGTTCGGATTTCACTGTTATCTGCTTTGGATCCGATGCTACGAGACCCATAACGGTGTTCATCGACACTACGTGACAACATGGCCATTCGACAGGAAGAAAGGGCACGCCATTGAGTGTTTATCATGTTGCAGCATAGCTGCCCTCATCGAGATCAGGCTCCATTAGCCGCTCAAGGGCCAGGTGAAACCGAGCTATTATCCATTGCGTCGGGCGCTGATGGTTATGGAACAAGTACGCTTGATGTTCAATGACATGAACATGTTATTTATGGGAGTCCTCTCTTGATGGCATTGACGAGGACGAAGAACGGTAGAAGGAAGCGGAACAGTTAACAGTTATTTACATGAATGATCTTAAATTTTGCATGTTTGCTATCAGCTCGAAACTTAACATGATATCTCAATTATCGCCTTTAAAACCAACTGACTACTGAAAGGGACTGACTGATCATGTCATGTGTATTCATTGATGTGATAATTCTTCCAGATTTCTCAATGTATACGGAGATGAGCAAGCTGGACATACCAGTCAAGATGAGGCATGGCTCTCCAATGCCGACTCTGCAGTCAGCTTTCAACTGTTTCAACTTTTTGGGCTGCGGCCCAATAATTCCCGGCCCAAATAAAAGCCCACAATCTGGCCGTGGCCTTTTTTCGCCTTTTAACTCCTGCTTCTGTTTTCAGTCACAATGGAGGTCTATATAGACCTCATTATAATGAAATTGAAATCTTAACATCTAAAGAGATACCAGTAGTCTCATCATCACGAGAATGAAACAAGCAACATCTTGATTGATAAGCGATAGTATGTACCGCTGCGCTACACTCTCTTTCTCTTAGCCCCTTCTTTTTAAATTGACAGTGATCATTTAAGATTACAAGATAGACTCGTTTAATTTTCCTCTTAAAAGATAAATAATATATTCGTGTTTTTTGAGAGATTTTCTTGTTTTAGTTTTTGAATAAATTTCGGATTGCAATTCCCAATTTTAATCCTCGTTATTTTTCTTATGAACCCTTCTCATTTTCTTTATGCTCATTATCTCCGAAAAAAAAAGTCCTTATTTTCATAATTTTCCAAGAAAAGTGCATCGAAAAAACATAGAAAAATTTTCCCCAATTTTAGAGAAGAGCCCTATTCGAACTCTAGAGGCACTAGATGCTCACGATAAAAATACAACACATTGGATCATGCCCGAGAATAGCAAATTTGAGTCCTTCAAGCTGCCGAATGCATATCGAAATCGTCTTCCCTAGAGTAAGAACAAGATATGGAATTCTCAAGCCTCTCTTTTTTTCTTCTTCTTTTTTTTTTTTGTTAGTTTTGAAAAGAATAATAGGACTCTAATTTTTTAAAGAAATAACTAAGAAATTTTATTTTCCTATTTTTATTTCATTTATTCTCGTTTATTTAATTTTGCCACGCCATTTGAACGCGACTTTTTATGTAGCCTTATTTATAGAAAGACCCTTTTGCCAAAATGGAAAGAAATGGTCACAGTCAGAGGCAGAAGGTTCCTGGAAGCAGCCCTTCTCTGTGTTTGACATTTGACTTTTGGTAATGTTTTTTTATTAGCAAACTCCTCTTTAATCATCCATTTTATTTTTTTCGATTACAAATAAGGTGAGAATGAGACAATGGAAATTAAATAGCATGGCATGAGAGTCCTATCGGTGAGAATTAAATTTTAATAAAAGTTTTGCCAATTTGATCGGTTCATCAACTCTTCGATGGAGAATGACTGATGAATTCTTGTTGCGTTTATCTTTTCGATTGCAACATGTAATCTGAAAAGCGAATGCTAGATCATAGTATGGGCAGAATGAGCTGTAACAGAGATGCTTTTGCATTTTGCATTGAATGTAATTTGTGAATGTGGGCAAAAAAGAGCAGAAAAAAATTACAAAGAATGTGAATGTCATTTACAAATTCAATGAATCAATGTTGATTTTAACTCGGCAGCATTATTCTCGTCGAAGAGCTCACATTCGACATCAGGGTCGTGGTCGTGTACGGTTCCGATACGTCCACAGAATCCAATCCTGCAGCCCATCTCCGAAGTATCCTGAGGAGGGAGGCTGCCTTCCGTTTAGCCCTGGCAGTTCCTGTGCCCATTAGCTCCCAGATTAACCTCTCTATCCCCGGCACTGTCGCCAGCTCTGCCGCTGCCTCTGACCCGCCTTTCCGGCATATCATCACGAGGGTGGAGGCAGCGCTCTCCCTGGTCCGGTCTGACCCTTCCCTGAGCAGCGCTCCCAGTTTTCTGACAGCAGGGTAGGCGGCTGCTGCTGCCATTATGCCGCCCCTCCTAACTACCGCCTCGAGCACTGTCACCGCCTCCTCCTGCAGGGAATTGAGCAGCTGGCACACCATCTCCACCACGCCTCCCTCGATCAGCTTCCCGACTGTCTCCCTGTCACTTGCCAGATTGAGAATCGCCGCTAGGGCGTCCCTCTTTGTGTTGTTGGGACCGTCTCTCGCTAGGTCCGTCAACCCCTTAATGACGCGTATCTTCCTTCCAAGTCGCTTCACGTAGGAGTGCGCGCCGGAGAGGCTGAATATCGTGGCTGCAGCGTTCCCCTTAGCCTCCCATGTCGCCCCTGACCGTAATACCTCGATGACCCCATTGAGGACGCCTTCGGTATCCATGATCCTTGCCTTGTTCGCCTCGAGGATGGACAGGTTGAGGATCGTTGTCACAGCATTGACCTGTAAGCTCGGGTTTGCCAAGCCAACATCAGAACCTAAATACCTCACTAGCAACGGGAGTGCCCCGGCCTCAGCGATACAAGTTCGACTATCAGAGTCCGTCTTCGCCAGCACTCTGAGCTCATAAATAGCGCCATTTGCAGCCTCCGTTGATGTGGACCCGGCCAACTTGTTTATTAAGTATGAAGCAGTCATCTTTGTGGCCTCCAGCGCGGCCTTATTCGTGACCATGCTATGGGACCTACTGCCTTCACCCGGTGGTGTTGTCTCGAACGGAATTCGCTTTTCCTTGCACCACATGGCGATGAGGTTCTTCAATGCACGGTTCGGGATAAGGTCCTTATGGGCCAGTGCCTGCCCCGTCTTGGGGCATGTATTGTGGCCCGACTGAATCCATAATGATATAGAATCCCTATC
Source organism: Punica granatum (assembly GCF_007655135.1). NCBI lineage: Eukaryota > Viridiplantae > Streptophyta > Magnoliopsida > Myrtales > Lythraceae > Punica > Punica granatum. The sequence continues at coordinate 7,602,520 of NC_045131.1, forward strand.
ATATGTCTGCCCCGTCGCTACGACCACGGGGTCCTGCATAAGGTCGAGCGTGATGGGGCATCTGAAGTCCACGGGGACCGCCAAACCGGAGGCTGATTTCCGCCTCCGGAACTCGCTACTCGGGGTAGACCCACCATACAAGACGCACTTCGCGTACCTTACGAGGCCGATCAATGCGACAACCTCGGACTTTGACCTCTCATCGACTTGATTCTGCACCTCCTCCTCCAGGCTCTCCATCTCCTCCCTGCAGCTCGAAGAGTCCCGCAGTCCTAGACGCTCGAAGACCTCTGCGAGCTTCCATTGATCGGGGATAATCTCGGCCTTAATCCTATCGAGGATGGCCACCACATCGAGCCTCAGCTTCTTGTCGGACGAGTCCACGAGCGGCCCCACCGGGGACTTAGAGGAGCACTGCCTCCTAATCAGCCCAACGAGCTCTACGATGTCCTCCCCGAGGCCGAGCTCGGCCAAGGGGAACACGTCGAGCACGGTCGAGAGCTCGGAGGTGAGCTCGCGGAAGTCGTGGGAGGCGGTCTCGGCCTGCATAAGGAGCCACATCTTGCTGCCATTGGAGCAGTCCTCGATCGAGGTCTTGATCCTCTGCAACAGTATGTACATCTCCTCGAAGCAGAGCACCGCCGAGGCGGAGAAGGCGCGGTGGCCGCTCCGCAGCAGCTCCTCGAATAGGACGGCGAGGAGCCGGACCTTGCGGATCATGGAGAGGGAGCTCCAGCGCAGGAAGTACTTGAAAGGCTTGATGTTGGAGATTTCTTGGGAGAGGAGGAGGAGGGACTGGACGAGCTCGGTGTCGGAGAACTTGGGGGAGATGAAGGCCCCGGCGGAGGGCCGGCGCTTCCGAGGCGGGAAGGCATGTGGAGTCACCGCCATGAAACGGAACACGCAAGCAAATCAAGATTCCAACCCGAATAACAAGCAGAAATGATTGAATTGGTGGAGAAGGAGAAGGAGAAGGAGAAGAAGAAGATGATGATGAAGAAGAAATTCAGGAAACGGGTTGGTGTGGTTTCATGGAAGAGTGAAGATGAAGGGACATATCATTACGAGGAGGAGGAGGAAGTTCAATGGGAATGGAATTGATTGATTATATTACAAGATAAGAAATTTGGTCTGGCATTTCTTTATTTGTCGGATCTTTATTCGGTGTTTTATTTAATTAAAATACACATTTTCGGTGTTGGGATGATGAGAGGAAGACGGAGCTGAATGATATGAAATCATTGAATTTCGGCTCTCCGTGTTGCGATTTTTTGACGTGTTTTTTGACCTTTTTTTTTTTGGTCAAATAGGAGATGTACTTGGACAATTATTGAAACTAATCCAGCCTAGTCGTAATCACAAGGTAATTATAGTGAAATTCAAACTCTACAAATGTAATTTTCTTTGCTAATTGCATTATATCTCATGATTTGATTTGTTTATTTATCAGAATGATTGTCGATCATCAATATAAATTGATTCAAACAGTTTGATATCTATTCTTATTAAGTAAAATTTCATATTAGAATATTACAAATGAAAAAAATACATGATTTGAAGAGTTTTATCTTTTCATGGGTCAACCTTGCTCGAATCGGTTTAGTCCGGATGAACTTTCAGATGAATGATTGAAAAAAAAAAAATTGCAGGGTTCATTGCCGTCTCCCGGGGGAAAAACAAGGCAGGAAGAAACAGCCAATAAGGTTAAACCATGGCGGACTATAAAATGCTACCTATATATATACATATATTTATTTATTTATTTTTCCTTTTTGGTAATTCTATTTCAACAAATGGCATGGGAAGTACACGGAAGGTGTGGAACCCACGACGTGTGGTACGAGCTCCGAACTGTTTAAGTCCTATGCTGCGCAATCATGTCTATCCAAAGGTCTGGTAAACGGATAAGAAAAAAAAAACTCGAGACCATGACATGTCACATAGGTAAACCATACCACGAGTCGGCATTCGAGCGAGATAATATAATCCTGACCGTGTAAGTGGCCTCGATGGTCTTTCGGCACGTGTAAACCGGTAAGATTACGTGCATTATCGAGATTGGATTCTGAGTAAGGAGAACACCTGAGGGATGTCAACGACTACAAGTCGTTCTGGGGGGGGGGGGGGGGGGGGGGGGGGGTTAAAGTTCGGGATGCTGGGTCGCAGTTAACGGCGGCCGGCTGCTGGATTGAGTTGGATTGGAACCTTCTCGTTGAAAAATATGATTGTTAATTATTTTTTGTATGATTTTTTTAAATGGAACAAATGCATTTTTTAATAATTAGTCTATTTAAATATTTATTGTAAGGGTGGAATAGTTGAACCATCAATGTATGAACTGGTATGCACTTCAGCACATGGGGCAGGGCCTAGATAATACACAAATGGATGGAACAGTTGGTGAGGTTGGTGACGACTCGTTCTTATCATCAGTCGGAAATTAAACCCCATTCTATTCATTTTTACTTATATTCTGCGAGGCTTTGCCCTTTTCTGCTCTCGCAATTATTTAATGGTCTTAATTCAATCTGTGGGACAAGTTATATGGTACGATAATGAGTAGAGTCTATTTATATGGAAATTCATAATCTTTTTGTTCTTTTTGGGGTACGGTGAAATTGATATAAAATCTTAAAAGAAACATAATCTTTTTTTATTACTTTTAAGCTGTAATTAATTTTATTTAATTCAGTTTTATGTATAAAGATTGCATGGCAATGACTATCCTGTACATAATCCAGCTGGAATCGATTGGATATTCCAAACTCCTTTAAGATGGATATAGTATTGAGAATTCAGAATGCCCCTCAAAAAGGCAAGAAAAATTTAATGATTTTATAAAATAATGAATACTAATTTATCGATGGAGTTTTTGGGATGGATATGAGTACAATCTCATATAAGCACAAAGAGCATTTTATGAGATTTCAAGGTTATATATCCGAGTAGACTGACACACCGTCTCAGGTCCAGTCTATTGCCGAGAGCATCCAAAGTGCACCTCATGTTTAGCCAGAGTGTAGAACATTTTAATGAGAGACTAAATATCAAAATTTATCGGCTCGAAACTTTTAATATGAATATGATTCAATTATTTATAGCCCAATAAAAACTTGACTCGTCTATAGTACATGATGTAAAGTAGAATTGGTACATTAATTATGTACTAAATGTAATAAAATAAAATAATTAAGTTTATGTTCAGTAGAAATTTAATCAATTTAAATTTTATCATCTATGAAATGATTTGTAATAAATAAAATCTTGAAATTTTTATTCAATGAATATAAAAAAGTTCTTACTATAGATCTGACATTCTAAAATATTTTAAAGAGACGAATATAGTTTTTGCTCTTATTAATAGTACATCAATTTAAATATTATATATAGTTTTTATATCAAAAATGAAATGATGAAGAAATTCATATCAGTTACAATATATTTAATCTTTCCTTTGGCTTCATTATAGAAAATTTAAAATTTTAATAATTTTAGTAGGAAATTTACATATGAAAGATTATTTGAATATCGATAGTAAGTTTCATTATAATTTCATGTAGGTATATATGAACTTATTAAAATTACATATCTATACATATCATTAAAATGTAAACGTTAATAGAGGTTAATTTCATAATAGTTTATTATGATATTTATTTTTTAAAAGATAAATTAAATAATTTATATGATAATCGGTTCAGTTATGCCGATATGCCTGACTTTCAATTGACTTTGACTTGGTAAAAGAGTTCAAAGTAATATTTTCATATTGTTTTTTCATACATGAATTTTATAACTTTAAATTATGCATGCAATTCTAAATTTTTTATTAAAATAACTAAAATACGAATTTATCAAGAAGCAATGCTTCGATTATAATATTTTTATTTTAATGTTAATTTGAATAAATTGAGTATATCACAACCCCCACATAGCACAGGGTAGTAAGCTAGTAGTACTAATCAAACTATTGCTCGATAAATAAAGAAATAAGAATATGTACTTACTCATCATCTATAACTCTGTGAAATTATAAATTTACTCATGGACACAATTAATGTCATTCAAACAATTTACTCACTTGAATTGTTGTACGGTCAGTTAATCACCCAAAGCTTTCTTTGGCCTCTACGTTAACGTTCGTACGCTTTTGGACCACCCCTCAAAGAAGGGCCTGTTTGAAGAAGACAGATCCCTTAACCATCGATTTATTTGTTATTGGTGAACATTAGAGATGTTGACCTTGACCAAAAAGTTATAGATTCAATTCTCACTTATACGATTTTTCGTGTCCCTATATTTCGTCTCTCATATTATGCACCCATCATATGTATCCTTTGTATTAAAAAAAAAAGCGTAAAAAGAAGATGGGAGTTTCCTTGAAACACCTATGAAAGAACAGGCAGTAGTTGAGCAGAACAAGATGAAAACAACTCCCTAGGAGGGAAAAAAGAAAAATGGAAACAATTCCTAGTTTTGGACAAAATTGCTGGCGGCTTCGAAATGTCTTCGACTTGTTCCCTCTCAACACATATTTACTTCTCGTTACTACCAAAAACAATGTTGTCTTCATCTTCCAACCAAAGAAATAGCACTAGAATAATATACAAATCTACATATTATAATATATAATATATATAGAGTACATATAATACACTCATTTTTATTTTACAATGAAATGGATAAAGAAAATTTCACACAGAAAAAAAAACTCAAATAATAAGATATTTCTAGTCTCGAGTTTGAATTTTTAGTTGAAGGCTGCTGAAAGTAATCCATTATTATATATAAAAGCCGAAATGCGTGATATAAATGCATTATATTTGAGCTCGATTAACAAATGCTTATTTTCACAATGATTGTCCTTATAGTTTCATTAAACGAATTTTGTCACATTTTTCATTTTTTGTTTGCTCAATAAAATGTCCATTGATGACAAAAACTGGTACAAGGAAAAATGTTTAAGAAGGTACATTATAAAGACAGAAAAAATATAGTAAATTCACCGAGATCACTGCAAATGAAAAATACACATCGAATAGACCATATAATTGTAGAAATCACAACAGTTATTGTAATCGATTATAAATCTCTTGGGACTACATTCTAGATAGACCCCAGTAAAAATCAGAAAATAGAGCATACTGCAACTCATATATAAATTGCTACTACCATGGAAACAAGAAAGCAGAGCCAATAGGAGTCTTTAACCAGTATCTAAAGCAGGAACCCTTCACAAATCTCACTTCTAAACCAATTCAATCAACCAATTCTTAAACTGCTCAATCCCTAGACATTCAAATCAATCCAACTAGGTTCCTATAATCGATTCAAACTAGCGGAAGTCTAACTAATTAATACCAGTTAGACTGTCAAATGAAAGTACCAAACTTCCTTGGTCGATTCAAACCAATGAATGAAGTCAGGGAGTCAAAACATCTCACGTTTTTTAGTTGATCAAGTTCAATGAATAGTTTTCAATTAATCCATATAATTGGTACATATTATATAATTATTATAATTAAGACTATTTTAAAAAATAAAAGATTTACTCAATAATTGTAAAAAAAAAATATTGAGATATGAAACTATTTTATTTTTTATAATTCAATTGTCTAACTACTAAAAATCCTATATATGTGCTATCATTCACGAGTTAAGTACAAATTTCTCGACTTCCCTTTTCCCCTAAAAAATATTTTATCTTCTGAGCCCCAATCCGACCTGTTCCTTTTATGTCAATGTAACACTCTCGATTCATGTCCATTCACGTAATTATTTATTTGTATATGTGTATATGTTAAATATTTATCTATATAAATACTATCATTGTTATATGTTTTATTAGATGGAATGTGTTTATTATCTTGAAGTTAAATTATATTTGATTAAGTAGACTCTCCTTTATTTTGTATAGGTTAAATCTAATCATCTTTTGTTATCTATATATCTATAATATATATATTTAAGTATTATATATTTTAAATAGATACTTCTTTAAAATTAAATATCTCCATTCTCTTTATAAGGTAAAAAAATATTATCTTGGCACTTTCAATCTTATTGATATTATTATAATTTTTTAAAATACAACTTGACTTATATTTGTACAAAATTTCTTCAATACAGCGTAGTGATTTTAGCCCGTACGGTACTACTATCTATTTTTCCCATTATTCGTGATTGATAGTATCTCTAGAAAATTAGTCCTGATCTACAACTATTAGAGTTACGTCAATAAACCGATCGAAGTGGAGAATATTTAATTAACCATCCTACTTTCTTGACGAAGTAAAGAAAATAAGGAAAACTTTCATTTATATCGAACTATGAGTAATAATACTATGTGCGTCTTATCCCCTGTTTCTCTACAATTTTGTTATGGCAAAGGGATTAATTAATCACAACTTGATTGAGAATAGCATAATTCCCAACAAGATAATGAGCGCATGCCTTATCACTACATGATCTCTAATCCCTCTTAATGATTTTTAATTAGTTAGTCTATTTTGTGAGTAAGGTTAATTTAGTTTTTTAATTAGTTAGTTAGTAAATTGGACAACTGATGGTGGTTCTGAGTTTTGGCTTTGGTCATGCATGGGCCGTTTAGCCAACCACCTCCATTATTGAAAGACCCGCCAACAACATTAATGATAAACATATAAACAAAAGAAAGTATTACAAAAGGAATCGAGCTAATGACAAAAAAAAAAAAATATATATATATATATATATATATATAAACTTTTCACATTATAACAATTTTAGCATGAACATTTTTTTTAAACTTTAAAATGTACAAATTTTCGATTTTGAGGGTTCTCCCCATTCCAACGAGTGGGGGCCTCGATTCCTGCTACCACCCCCGATTGGGGTCACCAGCGCTCTCCCCCGATTGGGGTCGTCGGCGCCCTCTGTGGCATCGATTCTGTCCAAATTAACGGAAAATTTGACGCCGTGCTAAAATTGTTATCAAATTGAAAGTTTGTATATTTTTAGATTAAGGCAAAAAGTTTTTATTAGAATTGTTAAAATGTAAAAGTTTGTGTTTTCTTTTAATTAACCCAAAGGAATAATATACGTAGTTGTTAGTACGCGTACATCTACATTATCTATAAAAATATTTGATCTCTGTGTTGTTCCTTCCTTGTACACTTCACCTACACAACAAGCAAAAGCTCTTGATATATACATATATCCTAGTCCTTGTTTATGAGTTATATATATACACAGGACCCACTGACATTGTTTTTAGAATACATTTGTTGCTCTAGGGATTCCTACCCGAACCCAAGTAGGGTTCGAGATGATGTTTAGAACGATGAATCGGGAAGATGTCTCTCCACTAATATTATTCTTACCCAAAGAATAATATTAGTAGAGCGTGTAACACATTTCAGAATCACAATTCAGATACATAATGGATGACCTCTAAGATATATATATATATATATGTATGTATGTATGTATATATCCTAAAATGTGAGTCATGCAGGCATATTATAATGTCCTAGTGGAGACTTTGAAAAATGATGTGGCCGGGCCCAAAGTCCAATAGGGCAAAAAGCAAATTCAAGATGAGCCTCAGTTGACTCCCATCGCATATCTCGTATGTGTTCTTATTCCACTTAAATTAGCCATCCATGCTCCCCACGACTATTTGTGTCCCATTCCCAAAGTTGGCCCTTCTTGACCCAAACCAATAAAGCATTACTTTCCAATAATGGAACCGGGATAGCTTTTACGTGCTCAGCGAAGCAGCGGGGGCTCGCAACATCCGATGATTCGAATCGAGAATCGTCCCTATTCCCAAGTCTTGTGTATGCGTGCCCCGAATCGAATGGTTGCTACTTTTCTTCATTCATAGGAAAGGAATAACTTGCATCCTGCAGAAGGGAAGGCCATAGGATGGAGTGGATAGATGTCCAGCTCGGAATCAAATCTTGATCGAGCCCAAACTGAAAATTCTTAATGGACCTAATATATGGAGGCCGGGCCTTAGCCTGAGCCCAAGGTTAAGCCCAAGTCGCCCAGAGTTTCCATCGGCCTCGGTCACGAGTCGGGTTCGCATGACACTTTTTTTTTTTTTTTCCATTTTTGGCGGTCCGATGGTGTCCGATGCAGCTTACGCGCACCACGGCTATCCACCTCGCCAGGTGAATCAAGGACGAACAGCCGGCCATGCGCAGTTTATAAGGGACTAGCTCGCACAGAGATAATATTTCTGGGTTAAGTCCAAAGGGGAATTTCTACATTTATTTTTTTACACAATAGAAAATTAAGGTTGTTTGTAAATCACATTCATGGAAAAACCAAGAAAACGAGATTATAAATTATTTAAAATTTTTATTATGTAAAAAAAAAATGAATTGTTGCATTGATTTCAAGTGCGAGGAAGTTGGTCAATAAAGGTATTTTGGGTGGATTATGATCTATGCTTCACATTTTCCCTTTTTACTTTGGAGAACTTTCTTTTTGGGGAAAAAAGTGAAATTATTTTCCTTAAGAGAAATGGTTAGTGTCCTACGTGCAATTTATTTATTAGATGAGTACTACTTTAAAGTGTTTTTCTAATATATATTTTGGCCACTTTCTAAGTGTCTGTTTAGGTATTAAAACTAAATTCAACTTTCCTATCTACCTAAAAAAAAATTCAACTTTCCTTTTATGGGAATAAGTCTATTTTTCTAGGTTTTTGGATAATAAAGGATAAATTGGAGGTTTCTACTCGCCCAAGGACTAAGTAAGCAAGCCAATTGTAGCCAGCGAACGAGTCTCCTGCATTGGGTGCATCTCATGATCAAGAAAAACGACCTGTTACATGATGCATGTTTGATATAGGACTTTGTTGCACTGGTTTTCGGGGCAAACACTAGCACCGGTTGTGTACCGATGCCAGATGATAATCTCAACTCCGACGTAATAACCTAGTTTTGCTTTGTCCCACACGCGATGGTCCTTGTTACTATGATATCGGCAACTATGATTCGTGGTGGGGCAGTAACCTTAGCTTATCGAGAATATCATTTCATCAAATCGATCGTAAGTACTCTCGATTGTCTTCCATTGTTCGGGGAGATAATTTTCCGAAACATAACTCGGAAAACGTAAAACCCGTTTTCCAGGAAAATGCTTCAAAACTGAGTGGATGAAGCCCTTAATTTGCTCGAGAGACAAACTGTTATTTGCATGCTTTTCGGCTTTTCTGGCGCTTACAAACATGAGACACAATATTCACGCTTATAAGTTATATACCTCTTTATCTGCTGCTCCACTTTAGGGGACTTGAAGTCAATGATTCAAGGGATTTATCATGCAAAAAGAAAAATGAGAAATATTAACAATTAAAAAAAGGAAAATAATAGAAAGCAAAAGAAAAGAGAAAATATGTAAAGGGATCGAAGAAGAGAAATAAAAAGGATAATAAATTCAAATATGAGATCTCTTTATGCGAATCCTATGGTATACTATGTCAGGAATGGCAATCCAAGGTTAATTGAATATGCCAATGATCATTTAGCAAAAAAGAATATGCCAATGATCATCAAAGGGCATGGAATTTGTTAATTGTTACGTAATTATTTAATTAGCCACATGTCCTCCACGCACACTATAGGAATGGGTATCTTGTTACATGCATTGCCTTAATGCTTTAACAAAGAATAAAGTATCCCTTTGAGTATAGGCCATATATAATATATATAAAGAATAATTTGCCAAGTAAGGACACCTCCAAACCAATTTTTGTTCTCATCTGCAAAATCCTTTTCCCTAACCTAAATTCAGCAATTAACTTTAATTTTGAAATTATTTTACCATTTTAAGTAACACATTACTGTTTGCAACTTCACTTATTATCAATAACTTATCTAAACTTTGGTTACTCAATTTTTTCAATGATGAAGACGCTTACTACCTAATTAAATGTGATTAGTAGATCTTCCAAACCGTTTTTCCTTAATCCGCTTGTCCTATCAGATTATCATCACGTCACATCATCCTATTACTACCTGGTCGTCGCACCATGTATTACACACGAAAAACCAGAGTAGATCGGAAATAATATAAAGATATATCCTTACATGGTACGCTGACTAGAATATTGAAGTCTACTGACTCAGCATGATGAAGCTCTTCCGTTCATATTCATCTATGATATTTACCGATATCATCTGTGACTTTTCAAGTGCAGATAAGTCATGTTCATAATTACTGATATGAAGAAATCCATGTTTAGGTGTTAAACCACGTTCGACGGCTCTTTGATTAGTTGGGTTAATTAGCCTGGCCGGTTCACGAACCGGTCTGGTGGTAGTTGACTCCGGTCCGAGACCCGGTTCAGTGAGTCCCCATATAAAGCTGAGATTACCCGCTGCTTCTATTTTCTTCCTTTTCTACAACCTTTCTTATCCTTTCACATTCTCTCTCAGTTTCTTTCTTCGTCAGCACGAACGAACGAACGGACCCAAATCGGCCGGCCGCCGGCGACCACAAACACTCCGTCCCGATTCCTCCGCTTCCGCATTCCGCAGCCAATTCCTCGGAAATGGGGCCTCAATCTGTAAGTCTTGGAATCCCTCAGCTCGTTTCATTGAGCCATTTCATCGCAGCTACCTGAGCTTCGTTTTCTTTTTCCAGAAGTCTTAGGGCGGATCCATGTACGAGCTCGGCATCGATGGTTGAATAGGTTTCAGTGTTAATGTCCTGGAGGATTTGTGGTGTCTCTCCATTTTAGGGTTATATAGAGCTCCGGCCTTCGCTTCAATTGGTTAGGGTTAGGGTTTTCTTTTTTCTGGATACTGTGGAAGGTTCTGGGAGGTGTTGTTGGTGGATTACAGGGCTTGTGATTTTGTTTGGGCATCTATCACGGGGAAGATAGGCGTGGGTTAGCGGATAATGTGTATACTTTGTGTGATTCAGAAGTGGTCTCGCCGGGTTGCGACTATGCTGCCTTGGTTGGTCTTGCCTTTGATAGGGTTATGGGCTCTCTCTCAGCTGTTGCCGCCCGCTTTTCGTTTTGAGATTACTTCGCCGAGGCTGGCTTGTGTGTTTGTCCTATTGGTTACCCTCTTTTGGTATGAGATTTTGATGCCTAAGCTGTCTGCGTGGCGGGCCCGTAGAAACGCTCGGCTTCGCGAGAGGAAGAGGAATGAAGCCATTGAACTGCAGAAGCTTCGGAAGACAGCTACTCGGAAGTGCCGCAACTGTTTGACTCCATACAGGGATCAAAACCCAGGTGGGGGTAAGTTTATGTGCTCATACTGTGGACATATTTCAAAAAGACCGGTGTTGGAGTTGCCAGTGCCACCTGGAATGGGGATGTCTGACTCCGGTATTTTCAAGGATTTGGTTGGAAAGGGTGGGAAACTATTGAATGGGAGGGCGTGGTCCGACCATGGATGGATGTGCAGTCAGGATTGGCGTGACAGTGGGAATTGGGCTGCTGGGTCTTTTGCATCAAAGCCCGTTAATTATAGGAAAAATGGAAATGTTCTTTTTGGAGGAGATGAAAGTTGCTTGGCAGAGAAGTCCTACTCGGGCATTGTTATCTTTGCCAGCAAGCTGCTCACTTCTTTTTTCTTGAGCATTAGGTGGCTCTGGAGAAAGATATTTAGTGGTGGCTCCTCAAGTGAAGATGCTTCATTCAATGCTGAACAAAATGGGATGTTGACCAAGAGAGGTGAGTGCGGTGGCAACTTTCAAGAGAGTAAAAGTGAGAAGGCGCGCAGAAAAGCAGAGGAGAAGAGGCAGGCAAGGCTGGAGAGGGAGCTTCTGGAGGAAGAAGAAAGGAAGCAGCGGGAGGAGGTTGCAAGGCTGGTCGAGGAGCGTAGGAAACTTAGGGATGAGAAGACAGGGACCGAGAAAGATAGTGAAAAAGTAGTATCACCTACAAAGGATAACCATAGTAAGAAAGATGCAGAAAAGAGACGTCATGAGAGAAGAAAAGATAGAGACAGGGGTTCTAGTAAGAGCAACTCCGATGCTGAAGAACTTGAGAGGAGAGTTGCTAAGGAAACTGATTGGAAACACGACTCGGACAAGAAGAGTGAGGCTGATAGTCGGGAGCATCAGAGATCTGTGATGGACAACATTAAGGGTCAGGGCAATGATCTTACCCGTGGTTCAAAGAGTGTCCCAGGTAACAATGTTAACAGGGGCAGTGCAGGAGCTAGATACCTGGATCGCATGAGGGGTACATTGATCTCTTCTTCCAAGGCATTTGGTGGAACTAGTTTCTTTGGAAGAACAGCCAACACTTCTACCACTATTCCAAAAGAAAGCAAGTCTAACAATGCTGTAAATCATGCACATACTTCTGCACCTAAGAGAGACCTGTGTACATCTGAGCGCGTGGCTGGAAAATCAACGATAAATGCGGTAAGATAACTAAATGCTCTAATAATTGCCTGTTTCTTTTCTACTTGTAGCTTGGTCTGCCATCTTTGCAGTGTCCTTACGAGTAAAAAAAAAAGCAAAGAGAAAAATGACAATCTTTTTGTGCTCATGCAAGTTATAATTCAGTCTACCTTGAATTGCTATGTAAGCCTCGATATCTGCATTTTAAGGGATGTACCATGTCTACAATAATATAATTTCTGATATGCAGAACGCTGTAGGTCGGGTGGAAGTGAAACACCAGCACTGACTTTGAGACCTAATCTGGATACACTTTTAAATGGAAATTAGGGATTTTCTTATAATAGCTGTTCAAAGCATTTGCAAAAACTTCTCTATAACTAACATTGAAGTTTTGTGTACACATCTGAAGTCGGAGATGTTTCTGTTGAATCCTCATGTCCTGGTTGTAGATTATTATTCAAGTCAAACAGTATAATCAACCCAGGCACTGATACTTGGTCCATGGGATATGGGTTTTTGGAATTTAAGAGTGTTTAAATTGGAAACCTTTCCCTGTATCGCTGATTCAAAGGATAGTTCCAGGAGTAGGAAAAATAGGAACAGTACACCTTAGAATTTTGAATTTGAATATTGAGAATTGCTAAGGCGGTAAGTGCCTGATGTTCTCCTTTTAGGTAGACCGTGGCTCCTAGAAGATTATCTTTGAATCAGTCATATTACTTGGAGCATTGTGGTTCATTTGTTTGTAAATGATTTTGAATATAATTAGAGGAGGTGACAATCTGGCAATAGCTTTTATAAGTAGTTATTAGGCAAACTAATTGATATGGTATGTGGCATTGTCGGTTGGTTATAAAAGAAATCCAAATGTAAAGGTGATAGCATGTTGTTAAATAAATGTAAAGGTGTTATTCAAATGAAGTATATAAATTATTGTAGTTAAGGCTTTATCTCAAAATGCATGCAAGCTATCTGTGTTCTATGAAGAAAAGAGGGTAACACTAATACATTATATTCTGCTAGAATTATCTTTGTATAAATTTGTAATTTTATGACATGAGCTGCTTTGCTAAGCAAGCTGCGATAACTTAATTTATTACATCTGTGCAGAATCTTAGAGGACTTGTTATAGAGTAATAATTTTAACGCCTAGACTATGATACTATGCATATCACTTTAGAATTCTTCAGTTAAACAAAAATCTGATTTTGATTCATAGTTCAGCGACAGCTAATTAAAGGTTTCAAAAGATTTTGGTTATCCTGTTTATTCAGCAAACAAGTAATTCTTTATGTTGTTGTAATGCATATGCAAGCTATTCAAACAAGGAAGAATATGCAATAGTTCAAAGGTTTTATTGCCTAAATAGGTAGTCACACAATTGGTAGGCACTGATGTGAGTTTTCTTATTTGTGTTTGTCGGGTTACATATGACTAAACCATAGGCTTAAGGAAATATATCAGGATTTGCTTTCTTTATTCTGTTGTATCTGCGCTATCGCGGACATCTTTAAGCACTCATTTTGTGTTTGCAGTTGCTGTAGTTTTGTTGAGCAAAGAAATTTCATATGTGGTATACAGGCTGATGTTTTTTCAATGATTCTAATCTTAGTTTGTCCGTATTTGGTTGAGATCTTGCAGAATTGGCTGAATTGTTGGTAATTTTTTCATGCTGCAGGTTCCTTTAGAACCGCAACCAATCCCTGCACCAAAAAAGTCGTGGCAGCAGTTGTTTACTCGGTCAACCCCTGTTCATCCATCATCTAACCCAAGTGTGATAAGCAGACCTAACACTAAAATGCCAGCTGAAGTTCGGAGCCCCCCATTACCTGGTCAAGCATTGGTGACTCAATCATTTGATAGGCCCATTAGTTTTGGTCTGCCATCTCCATTTCCTGTTTATCCAATACAAAATGTGACTCCTAGCAGTAGTTTAGGTTTCTCGCCTGCTATTGAACCGATTTTTCCTCACCTTGGAGAAAAACCGCATGAAAACATGCCTGAAGAACCGGAGCTATTTGAAGATCCATGCTATGTCCCTGATCCTGTTTCATTGCTTGGGCCTGTTTCTGAATCTCTTGAAAACTTTCAGTTGGATCTGGGGTCTGGTTTTATCTCAGATATGGAGCTGGAAAAGCCTCGCATTCCAAAGACCTCTGCTATTGCTTCTGAGATTAGCAGGCCATCACCGATCGAGTCTCCAATGTCACGACAACGGATAGTTGATGACAAGCATGGTAGTTCTATTCGTCTTCCTACCACACCAAAGTCACAGGAGAAGCATAGTTCTCTAGTGGAGGATGTGAATGATGAGAAAACATGGCAACTGTGGGGCCCTTCTCCTCTCGGTCAGGATGGTTTAAGTATCATAGGCGGTCCAGCTTGGCACTTAAACCCGGATCGTGGCAGGTTGAACAAGGAAGAGTTTGTCCGTCCTCCAATCCAGAGGACTATGGCTTCCCTTTTTACCAAGGAGGATCCAGTTCTCCCCAGTACTTATTCACCGCAGAAGGATTTTCTTGGTAGTGTTCCAAATGGTGAGACATTCAGCCCTGTTGGTATTTCAAATGATAAAGATCCTTGGTTGCAGAAAGGATTTTTCCCACCTGCAGCAGACAATGAGAAGCATTTTCCATTCAAGCGCCAGGAGGAATCTACCCAGAATGATATCTTCTTTGGGACGCCTGCTAGACCTACAGCAACTCATCCCTTTGAGCCTTCGCCAGCTAAGGGTTGGTCCAAGTGAGTACATTTTGAAGTTAATCTTGTTCCATCCTGTATGATAGATTAATTTTATCAACTAGCCTTTTGTCTTTTTGAATGCTCTCTTCTGGTTTCATTACTCAGATTGGGAGAGTAGAACATGTTGCATATCCTTACAAGCTGTCAAAACAATTTCTCAAAATATAGGTTGGGAGCGCTTTAATGCATGATCTATGAAGTGCTGAAATCTAATATTATTATTAACTTGTAAAATCTAACGAGTCGGTTATGTCTGAACCGAGATCAATTTGCTTTTTATTGAATGAATTCATAATGTTCGTATCAGTTGTATGCTTTTCTCGTTCAACATGGATGACCTTAATGTGGTAGTTATGGCTTGAGAACATCCAGCCAAAAGGTTATAGCATGATAACTCATGCATGAGCAATACGGTGTTGCTGCTTTCCATCTGAGTTCTATAAGTGGTGTTAGCTGGAGCTGTTCTTGTGCTGCCCTCCCAAGCGTTGTGATTGTGCTATGACGGTCTCCCTAGTGTTGATTAATCTTCCTCCTAAGATAGTGTCTGCTGCATTTGATTTCTTTTACTTGTGATTGTTTTTCATCTAGCAAGAGCATAGATGTGCGGCCCTCTTCCCTTGTTGATTGGGTATCTAAATGGTTTGGTTTTTTCCGTCGTCGAGAGATGCTTTGGTCAGGAGAATGTCCGATGACTAATTTGCATTAGTTTATGTATTTTTCCACTCTTCTATTTCTGTTCTCAATTGAAAATTGGATACCTTTGCAAGTACTCATGAACTTTGGATTTACCGATCTTTTCTTCCCGTGCAGTAAGGAATGGGCTGTGGCAGATACTGGAGAACTCGTGGGCAATCAATCCGTTGGTATACCGAAAATCGGGGAATTTTTCCCACCTCAGATGTATAGTCACTTTGGAACTGAAAATGGAAAGTGAGACTCTCAGAGGGGGGAAGGGAGAGACTTTTGTAATACTCCTTTTTTCTTTTTTCTTCTCAAAAGAGGCCTGGGATGATATGATGGTAGAGAGCCCTCACCTCCTAGGGACAGCTTTTTGGAATATATAATATATTGCCAAAAACGAAAGAAAGCATTGTATCTTCCTGTTTTGTTTAAGCGGGAGATTGATGTTTTTTGCTCCTGCTTTTCTCTCTTTACTTCAGTTCCGTTTAGCAGCTGTCGGGCTCGTCCCCGAATTGAAAAGTCTGATTTTCCTTGAGCGAACTCGCATACATTTGCTTGTCGATACTCCGTGCTTTGTTCCGGAGGTAGTAAAAAGGAGGTCGTCACCTTTCGGGGATTTTCACGATCTAGTATTGCAAGTCTTGTGCCTATACTCCCGAGTCCAGGAGGAACAGAGTACAACGATGGTTAATAGGTTCATTCCCTAACTACCTGCCAACATCCCTAATTGGGATAACAACATGGTATAACGTTGATGCATTATTTTTTATAGAAATGAAAACGATATGCACCAAAGGGGCACCGGACTTGCCTCTCATGTATGTATGTATATATTATGTCCTCTCTATATACATGTATGTATATGCGAGGTGTGAACTCCATGGAGCTCATGCATTACGCCCAATAGTAGGAAATATATTTATTTATTTGAAGAGTCAAAAGAATAAAAAAAAATATTATTAGAAAGAAATCCAAATTTTGTACATTACCATATTTTATTAGAATATATTTATTTAAAACTAAAGAATTCAAAAACTCCCATTTTATTAGATAATACTATCTAAAAACTTAAAAAATTGAGATTTATTAAAATCACTTGATTTTTCCTATAATCGCATCAAATTGCTCTATCTTACTAAAATTAATTAAGAGTGTTATATTTTTGTTCGTTAAGTAATAAATAGCAATATGAATGGTAAGAGTATGATGCTATTTATCGTCATTAAATTAAATTATATAATGCGCGATGGGAGTTCTTATCTCTTCACATCTTGATTGGTCTAATTGTTATATTTGGTGTTTATGCATCTCATAACTTAATCACCATAACTTTTTTAGGTCTTAACTCTCTCAATTTATTATACATAAGACATGCAAAAGATAAAAAAATAAATAACAACAATTAATACGTAATTAAATTGATATATTTATCGGTTCAAAAAAGTAAAATAAAAAACAATGGATGAACTCATTTTAACCTTCTTTATATCAATATTTTCTAATGTTTAGATTGGTCTTAACCCGTTTTCATATTTATAATGTGGTGATCGACCTAGTTTAAGATTTAATATTAAAAGTTCAAGGATTGAACTTTCAAAAACTCATCCAAATTTTATGAAATATAATAATACTGAAGCTATTCTATAAATATTTTAAAATTATTTTATAGATATAATCATTCAGTTTTTAATATTTAAATAAAATTGAAGTTATCGTTGAATAATGTTATAAACAATTTAAATATTAAAAAATCATATTTATTCATTAATAATGGATTTGAGAAAATTCCAATGACTGAGCCGTTAGGCACTTTACTTTTTGGGTCCACTTTCTTAATAAGTTGCGGGCATCACATAATGCAAATTTTTAAAGGTTAGGGACATAATAATGTATTTTACTCTTTACTATTATTATTATTATTATTATTAGAGTAAATTGACAATTCACCCATCGAGATTGATGTTATATCAAATCAGATCTTAAGAAATTTTTTATATCAAATTGAACATTGACAGATTAAGTGTATAATAACTGACCCCTTCCATTCGTCTACCATCCAATAGTAAACGAAAACATCTAATGTGACATTATTTCGTACTTTTTTACTTCAATTTTGACATTGATTTAGTAAATGTACATTATATTATCCATTCCGTCAAAGAGTTCTGTCGAATTTTTATATAGATGGAAGGAGGAATATGATGTAAATTTAATAGGTTAAAGTCAAAATTAATATATATATATTTTTATGTCAAATTTGATGTAACATTGATCCCGCAAATTGCTAATTTATTATTATTATTATTATTGTTATTGAAGTTTTATCATCTTCTCTTGTTTTGTGTTGTCAATGCCGGCGGTGTTGTATGATGAAGAAGACGACGACGAAGGCAACCACGACGACAAACAATCCAATTCGAATTCGAATTCGAATTCCAATTCCCAACGCATCTGAAATTTGATCAGTCGAGTAGCCGTATCCTCTCCACCGTAGAAAAAGACCGGAAGTACGATCATATTTTGGCAGAAGGAGACTGAAGCAGTCATTCGATTTCGATCCAGGGCGCAGTTTTCTCCCGGCGTCTGACTTACAAAGAGCATTATTAGCTGCACTTGCGGCAGAAATGGCCGACATCACCGTTATCATGGGCGTCACCGGCGCTGGAAAATCGTAAGGAACAAATCAGATGCAAAAAGCCTTCTCCTGTCTTTGTCCGTCTCTATGTTTGTGTGATGGTGATGATGCGGCGATGGCGGTGTTTGTTTCTGAACAGGACCATAGGGGAGATGCTGGCGAAATCCATGGGCTGTCCGTTCCTTGATGCGGATGATTTCCACCCTCCCTCTAATAAAGGTGAGAATCTTTTGTCTCTGCTCCTCCCCCCACGCCATTGTTTGATCGGTTCCGATTGTCATGGATGCTAGAGAAGATGCACCGGGGTATCCCTCTCTCGGACGAAGATCGGATCCCGTGGCTCGAGACGCTGCGGGACGCCCTACGCGAGTTCCTCCTCAAGGGGAATGCCGTGGTTCTTGGCTGCTCCGCTCTGCAGAAGCACTACAGGGAGATCCTTAGATCGTCCGATCCTGACTATCGGCCGGGGATGTACGGGACTTGCCGGGTGAAGCTCGTGCTGTTGGATGCCAAGCCCGAGGTCCTCACCGCTCGGCTCAAGGCGAGGGCTGCTCAAGGGACGCACTTCATGCCCGCTTCGCTGCTGCAGTCCCAGCTGGAGCTGCTCCGAATCGAGGAAGACGAAGGAATCAGGAAGGTCGATGCCAGCCAGACCCCTCAAGCTATAGTAACCAGCATTCTCCGGTCGGGGCTCTCGAATCACAGCCATGAGCTCTGAACGCCATATCTTTGCATGGAACAGGCAGAGTATAAATTTACTGAACCTACATGATTCTTTATTTTAGAAGGAGAGAATTGGCTTTGGATTTAGCCAGACCGGGTTGGTTCTATCCCGCAGTTGGCCAAGTCATTCTTGGCTTCGTTCCGACCGGAGCTCAAGCTACTGTACAAGGTGAATGCTCATAAGACAAACTGCATCGACAAGTAGAAAGGCCTTCGAACGTTCACTTCTAGTTCCGACGACGTGAATGTGAACGTTTCAGGCCACTATCAGTGCTGAGTTTTGGATAGAAGCTTCATTTAGGTAAGGTAGTGGCTCGACCGGCTAGCGAGCAGAAGCATGAATTGATGAATTAAGCATTAATTTCTGGTAATGTAGGCTCGATGCTTGGAATCACTTGAGAAATGACCCTTCGTGCTGTAACTCAGAACAAGTCAAACGAATAAATACATAACCAACGACTATATGATACAACAGAAGAGGCCTATACAGCTGAGTGTTTCCATTAAGTGCAGAATCACATCTCTTGTTGGGGATCTCCCCATTTCATATAGTCGTATGGCTCAATTAGCACAGGACGAGAGACAGCCCGTAGATATTTTAAATGAGCGCGCACACAGAAGCTGGTTTAATGCATTCGTCTATTATACTGTGACCTCAAACTTCACGAGTAAGAGAGCACCACCACCTCCTCTGTAGTGGGTAATGCAACTTCTTTGACGGTTGACAATGCAGAGAAGGCATGAACTGCAGTGCAGATATCGGTCTTGTCCAGAAATTCCTCTGCATTGGCAATGATTAGAGGGCCATACTCCAACAACATCCTCTTGCACTGCCAAAAACCGAACGATTCGAGATCAGAATAAGTGACAGTTAAATCGGCGTGCCAAGTGAATCTTCAGTCCATACATCGTAGTGGTCTTGCCCCAGTTGCCAACTACATAACAGCATTCTTATGAGATATATAGAGACAATTTGTTTAGTACTAGCACAAAAAAGCAAGTTTGAGTCCCACAAATAGAGCTACTGACTGCACAATTAACTCATGAGAGCTCCCGCTGTGATCTGATTTTGACTGAACGAGAGTCATGAGAAGATATAGCATCGTGAATCAGATTCTTTCACATGATAATTTCAGTTAATGTTTGGACACACAGCTAACATTAGTTGAGTTATCGGGGGAAGGTGACGAAGCCAGAAGCTGCAGTTTTACCTTTTTCACGTAGTTCTGCATGGAATTACAAGCCTTCAGAAGTAGCTGAATTATGTCCATCTGAGATACGAAAGAACGGTGAAGTTGATGGAAAAAGTTGCGGGGAAAATATCAGCAAACTAAGCCTTGCAGATTCTCTGGCTGTAGGTTCAGCGAACAGATTTGAACGTCTAAAATCTTAAATTCTTTTCTTGAGTAATACACATATCGGAAACAGAGCTGTAAGAAAAGTGACATATATAGTCGGATTATCATATTAACGATTAGTTGTTCATTGACGCTTAAAAGGGAGCACAAAAACGGAGCATAGAGATGGTTTCAGTTGTTAGGACCTCTAGATAGTAGAACATAATTAAATGAACTTTGGGAAAAGATGTGCTTATCTTTGCATCAAGAAATTCATTCAACATCAAAGCTCCGTGCATAAAACAGTAGATTGCCAGAATCTTAAGAGCAAACATTGAGCAAAATATTCAAGTACAAACCTGGGTATCAGGATCTTTCAACTTGTCCATTAATTCCGAAACAGTATTCTGACAAAATTCACAGCTATCCTCCTTGATTTGTGAAGATATTATTGCCACTTTTTGGCAGAGGTCCACCTTCTTACAAAACTCCCCAGGTTGAATTGAAGAGATCTCGTTGAAGAAGAGAGGAGCATAATGGTCCACCAGAATGACGCACTGTACAACAAGAAGAACAAATCGAAACTCAGAGCACTTTTTAATAGCAGATCAGCTCAGTGTTATTATAACCAAGAATCCTTGGTTGGACCCCGACGTGATCGTCAGATGCAAGTGTCTTTCCTATTGGGTGATTCATAGGGTTCTCTATATAAAAGAATATATTTGACATTTTCATAGAACAATGTAAGTATCCCAGGTGAAGATATTATAAATTGAAGAGTTTAAGTTTTACAGCTCGCACTAGCTTCATGTTCATATTCTTGGCAATCACTACATGTGTCCTTCAGGATGCTCCGTGTGTCCAATCGAAACAGCATTCGTGATAGTGCAAAATTATCTATTGACTAAACACTTGCAAGTTTCATGGGCCTGACCAACAACCAATTGGCTATAAAACGTACTATGAAGCAGAATATTAGATATAAGGGAACCATACAACGAAAGAGGAATGTCAGGGTATGCAAAAATCTGATGCAGCAGATGACAGACATGTACGTGAGAGAGAGAGAGAGTACCTCTGCCTTAAATGCATGCAGCTGCGAGCAGCTTAGGTGAAGAAGCACAATGATCTCTGTCTTGGTTTTGTTTTCGCTCAGGTAATCCAGAGCCATAGTGGCATATTCCTTGCACAAAGTGCACACCTTGTCATTCCTAACCACATAAACCTGTTCTGGGCAGTTCAATGCTGAAACATGTAGCAACATATCATTCTCTAAATGCAAGAGGAAAGAGATACAACGTCCTAAACTAAAAGCAAGAGGAAAGCGTGCGCACTGCGTACGGCACATGGAATTAGGCGATGTTATGTAATAGCCGAGTGGTTATAATAACTAAAGGATGCCAGTTTTTGGATACATGAAACATGACCTCGCTAGAACTGGTTCGTTTATCATCATTTAGAAAATATTACTAACAAAAAAGGATTGGAAAGTAACATCACCATCGAATTGAATTCCTAAAAGTACCTTCCAAATTATGGGGCAGTTGTCTCGCACTAGAGGTCCCCAGGGTACCCAAAACCACAAGAACGAAAAACCCGATCCTCACATCCATGTGACCTGTAGACATGATAATCAATCATCCAGAGAAAACATTAGACAATTGTGAAAAAGCTTCCAGACCATATATAACAACAAACCCTTTTATTAAGCAGGACACTGTATTTCTGCAAAATACATGATTCCGAATTGATGACGTAGCCAAAAGAGCGGCGTCAAGTTCCTGCTCGACCACATATTTCAGAGACACTACCCATCTCATGCTGAGAAGCCCGACATATGTAGATGCAAGCAAGGGAAAGAATTACATATTCATCAAGAATATCATAGATGAGACTAACTTACATCAAAGTCCTGCTTTACATGGACCAGAAGGTTGAATTTCACTTCAAGGGCAACATCACAAGCCAAATCAAACCGAGCTCGAGGAAGGCTTGAAACAAAGAAAACCAGATACAGCAAACTGACAGAAAGGCTACGAAATTGCTCCGACAAGAATAAGTGTCACAAACAACCCTCACAATCAGCAGCACAAACAGAAGACACTCACGCCAACAACCTTCAACCATCCCAGAGACTAGCGAAAGAAGCTAAGCTAAGCAGAAAAGGGACAAATAGAGAGACCCACAATCGAATCATCAACAGTTTGTAACAGGCGAATTTTTTGTTTATTTTCACCGTTGCCCAGACTCGGAGAAGCTCAAACAAATTTGTACGGCAGTAGCATGCAAAGGTACCATTTTTACCTTTGAAACAGGGCAACCGCTGTCTCGCGAGAGAGAGAGAGTGAGAGAGGGAGAGATACACAGAAGGAGGAGGAGGAGGAAGAGCTATGTCTGACTGTAAGCAAGGCGTTGAAGGGTAGTTGCTTCGGTTGTCGCTGCTGCAGTCCCAGCTGGAGCTGCTCCGAATCGAGGAAGACGAAGGAATCAGGAAGGTCGATGCCAGCCAGACCCCTCAAGCTATAGCAACCAGCATTCTCCGGTCGGAGGCTCTCGAACCACAGCCTTGAGCTCTGAACGCCATATCTTTGCATGGAAAGCTAGGCAGGCAGCGTATAAATGTACTGAACCTACATGATTCTTTATTTTACAAGGAGAGAAATTGGCTTTGGATTTAGGCAGCCCGGGTCGGTTCTATCCCTCGGATGGCCTAGTCATTCTTGGCTTGGTTCTGACCTGAGCTCAAGCTACCATACAAGGTGAATGCTCACAAGACAAACTGCATCGAGAAGTAGGCGGCCTCCCAACGTTCACTTCTAGTTTCGATGACGCGAATGTGATCCTTTCAGGCCACTATCAGTGCTGAGTTTTGGACAGAAGCTTCATGTTAAAGGTAAGGTAGAGGCTCGACTGGCTAGCGAGCAGAAGCATGAATTGATGAATTAAGCATTACATTTCCTGGTGGAACTCGGAACAAGTCATTCGAATAAATGATAGTTTGCTAACTAATACCCGAAAAACTATGTGATACGATAAAAGAGGCATATACAGCTGAGAGTTTCCGTTAAGTACCGAATCACATCTCTCGTTGGGAGTCTCCCGAACTCCCCAGTTCATGTAGTTGTTCGGCTAACTTAGCACTGGACAGAGAAATACAGACTGTAGATATTTTAAATGAGTGCACACGTAAAAGCCGGTTTTATGCGGTCATCTATTATACTGCAAACTCGAGCTTCACGAATCAGACAGCACCACCGCCTCCTGTGAAGTAGGCAATGCAACTTCTTTGACGGTTGACGATGCAGAGCAGGCACGGATTGCAGTGCAGATATTGGTATTCTCCAGAAATTCCTCTGCATTGTCAATAATTAGAGGGCCATACTCAAGCACCATCCTCTTGCACTGCCAAAAACCGAACGATTCAAGATCAGAGAAAGTGACAGCTAAATGTGTGTGCGAATTGAATCTTCAGTTCTTACTTCGTAGTGGTGCAGCCCCCATTTGCCAACAACATAGTGACATTCTTACGAGATTTATAGAGAGAATTTGTTTGGTACTAGCACAGAAGAGTAAGTTTGTGTCCTACAATTACAGCCACTGACTACACTATTAACTCATGGGAGCTCTGACTGTTGCCTATATTCGACCGAACGAAGCGATATGGCTTCGTAAAATCAGATTCTTAATTTAATCGGCATGATAACATCAGTAAAATGTTTGGACAGATAGCTCCGATTAGTCTTGTTATCAGAGTAAGGTGAGGAAAGACAACCTGCAGTTTTACCTTTTTCACGTAGTTTTGCATGGAATTACAAGCCTTCAGAAGCAGTTGAATTATGTCCATCTGAAACACGAAGGAATCATGAAGAACGTCTTGTAGTTGATGGAAAAAGATACTAGTAGTTGGGCAAAAAATCAGCAAACCAGCCTTTCAGATTCTCTGGCTGTAGGTCTAGTGAACAGATTTGCATGTCTAAAATCTCAAAATTATACACATATCGGAAAAATAGAGCAGTCAAAAAGTGACTTCTACCATCGGATTTTCATATTAATGATTAGTTGTACATAGATTGACGCTTCAAAGGGAGAAGAAAAATGGAGCATAGAGATGGTTTCAGTTGTTAGAACCTCTGGATAGCAGAACATAATTAAATAGAT